>NC_133619.1:86687675-86987675 GCF_048593235.1 Sminthopsis crassicaudata | reverse complement strand
CCAACCATGACACTATGCAACCCCAACCATGACACTATGCAAACCCAACTATAATACTATAGAGCCCCAACTCGAATACTATGCAGCCCCAAATATAATATTATAGAGCCCCAACCATAACACTATGCAGCCCCAACCATAACACTATGCAGCCCCAACCATAATTCTATGCACCCCCAACTATAATACTATGCAGCCCCAACCAGAATAATATGCAACCCCAACCAGAATAATATGTAACCCCAACCAGAATAATATGCAGCTGCAAACATAATATTATAGATCCCCAACTATAATACTATGCAGCCCCAACTAATATATTATAGAGCCCCAACTATAATATTATAGTGTCACAACTATAATACTATGCAGCCCCAACCTTAATACTATGCAGCCCCAACCATGATACTATGCAACCCCAACCATGATACTATGCAACCCCAACCATGATACTACAGAGCCCCAACCATGATACTACAGAGCCCCAACTATAATATTTTAGAGCCCCAACTATAATACTATGCAGCCCCAAATATAGTACAGTGCAGCCCCAACTATATTATAGAGCCCCAACTATGATACTGTATATCCCCAACTATAATATTATAGAGCCCCAACTATAATACTATGCAGCCCCAACCATGATACTATGTAGCCCCAACCATGATACTATGCAGCCCCAACCATGATACTGTACATCCCCAACTATAATATTATAGAGCCCCAAGTATAATACTGTACATCCCCAACTATAATATTATAGAGCCCCAAGTATAATACTGTACATCCCCAACTATAATATTATAGAGTCCCAAGTATATTATAGCTCCCCAAATATAATACTGTAGAGCCCCAACTTTAATACTGTATAGCCCCAACTATAATATTGTAGAGCCCCAACTTTAATACCGTACAGCCCCAACTATAATATTATAGAGCCCCAACTATAATACTGTACATCCCCAACTATATTATAGAGCCCCAAGTATAATATTATAGATCCCCAAATATAATACTGTATAGCCCCAACTATAATATTACAGAGCCCCAACTTTAATACCATACAACCCCAACTATATTATAGACTCCCAACTATAATACTGTATAGCCCCAACTATAATATTATAGAGTCCCAACTATATTATAGATCCCCAAATATACTAAGCAGGCCCAACTATATTATAGAGCCCCATCTATAATACTATAGAGCCCCAACTATAATATTATAGAACCCCAAATATACTAAGCAGGCCCAACTATATTATAGAGCCCCATCTATAATACTATAGAGCCCCAACTATAATATTATAGAACCCCAAATATACTAAGCAGGCCCAACTATGATATTATAGAGCCCCATCTATAATACTATAGAGCCCCAACTATAATACTATGCAGCCCCAACTATAATATTTTGCAACCCCAACCATAATACTATGAAGTCCAAACCATTATACTATGCAGCCCCAACCATGATGCTATGTAGTCCCAACTATAATATTATTGAGCCCCAACTATAATACTATAGAGCACCAACCATAATACTATAGTATCCCAAGTATAATACTATGAAGTCCCAACCAGAATACTATAAAGTACTTTGAGGTGTTGTTTTTAAAACGTTTCAGTGTATTTACCGGTCAATTTAGGTTTCAGCTTTCGGTATATATATACCCACAGGCGCGCACACACACACACATAAAACCCCTTCTAAAGATGTATGGATTTCCTCCTCTTTCACTGGTGACTGACTTCACCTGAGATCAAGTTCAGTGACTTTATACAGAACACAGTTAGGGAGGAAAAAATACTTCAACTTGGAGAAAAAACTAGTGGAGAGGATGTAAAGGCAGAGGGTTCTGTGAAGTTTTATGATCCAGCAGCACTGTTTGGGGTCACTGAGACCACCTAGTCCATTTCTCTCAAATTACAAAAGAGGAAACTGAGCCCCAGTGAAAAGAATTTGCAACTCATTAGGTTCACGCTGTGTTTTTAAAAGGGTAGACTTCCCAGAGGTGGACAACCACCTGAGAGGGGGGTGCCGCCTCCAGAGGATGCGGCTCACTTCAGACTTACGGCTCTTGATTCTGGGGTCCAGAACCGGAGCTCTCCAACAACCGGTCTTCATGCGAAGCTCCAGCACTCATTCTCCGGCCTTGGAGCAAGCCCTGCTCAGGCCGCCTCTTCACTGAGTTCCAAGCAGCAGGAGAAGAGAACGAAACCCTGCTTCGGCTGTACATGGTCAGTGGGTCTGGGAAGCAGGGCTCCGGGCTCTGGGAGCACGGCTCAAAGGCAGCTGGCCGCTGGCTCTCGAGGGACTGTGGGTCTCGAGGGGAAAACGAAAGCAGCCGGGGAAAGCCCGCTCTTAGGTTTCGGTTTCTCCCCTGTCCTCCCACACCCCAAAAACTCTTATTCAGCTTTCCTGGTTTCCTTCCTCTCTCCTTAGCAGAGGCGCTGTCCCCCACCCCCCGACTCTGTACCCTCTCCCGGCAACAGCTTCCTCGGGCCCTGACGTTCCAGGTGTCAACCAACCTCCCGGAGCTTCTTTTGAGGGCTGCCTGTGGCAACAACCTAACTAACCTCGGACAAGATCAATTCCACCTGCATTCAGTGGCCACGGACTCCTAGGGCCTTCTCTAAAAAGAGCCTCCCTACGGAGATCAGCTCCGCAAATGGTCGTTGTTATTGTCAAAGCCATTCACCTGTAGTGGGTCGGGGCTATAGGATGCGCATTGGCTGACAGCCTCACCCCATTCCTGCATCCCCACGTGGGGCACACCATAGTTATGAAGAATTAACGGAGAACTAGAAGGGGAAGAGAGAGAGAAGCGAGTGTTAGGTAATCAGTTCGACGACTCAACCCTAACTTTAGAACTCCAGGCTACCTAAAATCATAGGACACAGAAAAAAATAAACCTTTAAGAGAAAGGATTCTAGATCCGCAATTACAGTCATTCAAATCCAGCCTTTAAAAAAAAAATTTTTTTTAAGTGCCTGCTTACTTCATAGATCTCTCTTTTTGGACAAAAACAGAAGGAAATTACATTTTTTAAAAAATCAAGAGACTGAGCAAGCAAAGAAATCCCCTCAAGTTTAGGAATGCGGTGGTTTCTTTCTTTTCTTTTCTTTTTTAAGCTTTATTTATTTATTTATTTATTTTATTAGGTTTCACCATTTAGTTTAATAAGATTTTGACTTCCATTTTTTTCTCCTTCTCTCCTTCCTTTACCCCTTCCCAAGAAGGCAAACTGATATAGGTTATGCATGTTCAATCATATTAAATACAGTTCTACCCTAGTCCTATTGTAAAAAAGAATCGGAACAAAGGGGAAAAACCAAGAGGGGAAAAAAAGAAAAAAAAAACCTTCATTTTTTAAGGACTCACAATCCTTAAAGTTCTTTGTGGTTTTGTTGTTGTTGTTTTTCATTATGAGAGTTTCAATTCCTCTAGAGTTCTAGACTTGAAGTCAAGGAAATTAATCTGATTTGTCTCAGAACTAAAAATCATAATCTCATCTGAATTTCTCAACCTGAAAATGAAGCTAACTACTCCCTGGTTCCTAGATTATAGCAAGGATAAAGTAAGATAATATGGAAAGTTTTAAAGAGCTTTGTAAATGCTAGTTTATTATTATCTACTAATAATTCTGTGCTAGTTGCTCTCTTTTGAAGATTTAAACTTGACTAGAAGAAATCTCTGAGGTCCTCTCCTCTAATTCACCCATTTAGAAGATGGAACTGGGGCCCAAACTTGTCCAAGATCACATAGAGAATGACTAACAAAGGAAAGATTCAAACTCAGGTTCTCTGATGCCAGTCTTGGATTTCTAAAATTTAATTAAATTTTTTTCAATTAATGTGCTTGTCATAATTTTGTACAATAGCTAGTTCTATAAGTGCCTTATCTTCACATGCTATATGTGTTTTGAAGGCAGGAACTGAGTCCCATTTCAGCCAAGTAGGGTTTAATAAGTGTCAATTAAATAATACAAAAAAAAAAAAAATTTGAGTTAAAGATTAGGGTGTGTGTGGGTGTGGATGTGTGGGTGGGTGGGTGTAAATTCAAGTCTGTTAAGTCTGTAAAGCTAGGAAAAACAATAAGGGATAAGTTAAGAGATAAAGATCTTCATGAGGACTTTGCCACTGCAGATCTTGAGGGAGATTATTCTCAAGTTATTACAAAAGCACAGTAGTATTGCAGAAGGAGAACTGGATTTGGAATCAGCTGACCTGGATTAGAACACAGACTTTGACATTTACTTAGAACCTCCTGTGTGACTCTGAACTAGAGCCACTCAACTTTATGGATAAAGTACTTTATTATTTGTTGAAAGGATTTGAACTTAGCTTTGTATATAGTTTGACCCACCTTGTGAAGTATGGAGCTTCCAAGGAAGCTGGGAATATCTGAGACACATACCTGAACCCCACCCAGGTCTTATTTTGGGTCCACACTGGTCTTAGATTCACCCATGCATTTGTATTTTAATTTCACCCAAGTTTTCTTGAAAGCTGAATGCAGATATCTTTTTCACTCATCCAGTTTTACATCTTCTATGAGTTGTCTTCTCACCATTAGAATGTAAACTCCTTGTGGGCAGGAGTTGTATTTTTTTTTTTTTTTTTTTTTTTTTGCTTTAGCATAACTCTTTAGCATGCTGATTAAGTAAAATGAATGAACAATTATCACTGCCCTAAAGTGGGCTTCCTTGGGAATTACTGAATTTCTCTTCACTAAAGGTCTTTAAACAAAGGCTGCATGACTCCTTGTGTGTGCAGTGGTGACCTTCAGAAGTGCAGCTGAAGGATGAATACAGAGAGGCTTAGAGAGACTTACATGAACTGATGCTGAGTGAAATGAACAGAACCAGATCATTATACACTTCAATGCTGTATGAAGATGTATTCTGATGGAAGTGGATATCTTCAACATAAAGAAGATCTAATTCAGTTCCAATTGATCAATGATGGACAGAATCAGCCACAACCAGAGAAGGAACACTGGGAAATGAGTGTAAACTGTGAGCATTTTTGTTTTTCTTCCCAGGTTTATTTTTACCTTCTGAATCCATTTCTTCCTTAGGAACAAAAAAAAAAAATCTGTTCTGCACACATACATTGTATCTAGGATATACTATAACATATTTAATATGTAAGGGAATGCCTGACATCTAGGGGAGGGGTGGAGGGAAGGAGGGGAAAATTCGGAACAAAAGGGAGCACAAGGGATATGTTGTAAAAAATTACCTATGCATATGTACTGTCAAAAAATGTTATAATTATAAAATTATTTTTTAAAAATAAAAAATTTTAAACAATAAAAAATAAATTTAAAAAAAAAAAGAAGTGCAGCTGAATTAGCTGACTTCTAAGATCTCTACCAAATCTAACAATCTGTAACTCTGAGATCCTACTCTCTCTGAGTTTGTCTATTGGAGACACTGGACAGGCTTAGTGACAGCATTTTGAAAGACCAGACAAATCCATCCAAGTCCTTGAGGTTATTTTAACCTTCGATCTGTGTAAGGGTTATTGGCAGATGGAGTTAAGTCTCAGAGCCAGACCACACTTTCAGTTTATTGGAAAATAAAGCCTTAAGGAAGGTGGATTTGGAGTTCATCTAAGCATGCAATCGCTCTCCTGTTTGGGACAATCCTTTACAGAACTGGAGAAGTTGCATTATATACTATTTCAATCCTATCGCATGGTCTTTCAGTAACTTTGATTTATTTTTAAGCTTATTCTAAGAGGAAGAAAGCAGTCCTTCTCAATTAGTTAACTACACATGGTATCACAAATCTTTCTCTGGGACCAACCTATTCAATACCTTCTTAATTTGGAAAAGCCCCCAAAATATATAAATGGAACTTTTGTTTCCAAGGGGAAAACATTGATTTTAGTGATGAGTCACAGCCTAAGATTCTCAGAGAAAGTTAGGGAAAAACCACTTCACTTCAGATAGTTAAAAAATCTAAAAGTATTTTTCAGGAACAGTTTACAATGTAAATAATGTCTTGAACATAGTAAATGTTCCTGAATTTAGTTTTAGTAGCACATCATCCTATAAAATAAATAAAAGGAACTAAATCAACAATTCAAAAAAGAAATGTGCAGTTCTCATGCTTGATCTGGATCTTAGCACCATCCATTCTCATTTGGCTACAAATGCATCATTAGCCTCTGAACCCTATTCCACTGTGAACTCCTTGAGAACAGGTACTATCTTTGGCCTTTGTTTATCCCCTCAGTGCTTGGCCCATTGTTTGGCACATGGTTGGCATTTAATAAATTTGACTTACTATAGGGGATGATTGCAATCAACTCACATTGTCGAATCTTAAGAGGGAGATTTTTTGGGAACCTTTGAGTTCACAAAATTGCAGCCAATGCAGAAAACCCCTCAACAATGTGCTTAGTCAAGGGTTCATCCAGCCTCCATTTGAATGATCACTTCCAGAGCTTCCAAGATAGAAATACTATTCAGATGACAAGGGCTATCACCTATTTTATTCTTCTTTATCATACCAAATAGATTTTTCAGTTTGTCAAAAGTAGAATCAGCCCCAATAAACAATGAATGTCTTAAATGTTTGTCTAGATATACACATATATGATCCAATTTATAATTGGTTCATTAGTGATTTAAGATAGTTTGACACTATCTTAATGTGTCAAACTCAAATAGAAAATGAACTATATGTAAGAATCTGAATTATATATAAGAATCCTTAAAAGCTGCTAGAGACTTAATAAAATAAACAAACAAACATGCATTATCTGTGTTCTTTTTTTGTTTTATTTCATTATATATGTATATACATAGATAGATATAGATTTATAGTAAACATTTCCCAAATACATTTTAATCTGGTTCCTCCCTCCTTATTACACACACACACACACACACACACACACTCAGACTAAGTATTTGATTTAAAAGATCAACAACCCTCATTTCCCTTTGCCTGAGATTAGACTAATTATGGATTTGGGGAGAAAGGGCATATATCTTGGGCGAACTATTAGTCATCCACATCTTAGTCTGAATTGACTTTATTAGATTAACCAGATTCCTGTATGAGTTGATTCTATAGTAGAAAAAGAAGTAATAAAAATTAATTAACAATTTTTTGAAATCTATTTTACTTTTTTTTAATCTTTAAAAGTTATGTAAAGCCCCATTCTTATCTTTGCTGTGTTTTTAGATATTTCATGTATAAGCAGACTGCTGTTGTTCAGTTATGTTTAACATTTTGTGAGCCCATTTGGGGTTTTCTTGGCAGAGATACTGGAGTGGTTTGCCATTTCCTTCTCCAGCTCATTGTACACATGAGGAAACTGAGGCAAACAGGGTGAAGTGACTCACCCAGAATCACATGGCTAGTCTGAGATCAGATTTGAATTCAGGTCTTCTTAAGGCCCATTTGAGTCACCAAGCTGCCAAGATAGATATGTTAATATTTTGTAATTTCCTAAGCATTTTTAAAAAATAGTTCAAGCTTCTTTTGTTTGGAAGATGGCAAGAATATATTTAAGAGAAGCATTTAGAATTTTACAATATATCATTGTTTCCTATTATAGTGCTAAATCTTACTTCCTCCACCTAAATTTTCTGGAATAGCTGGAAAGTCAGAATTGGGTATGCTGGGCCATGAAACAGCCAAATGACTTTGCTAAATCCCTTAAGCCTGGGACAAAGTGGGGGGAATCTCTCTAAGCTCATAAATGGAGCAAAGGAGCATCTCTGCATGAAAAAAGGAGTTTCTTCCTTGACATTCCCTTTAGAGATGAAATCAAAGGTCCAGGAAAAAAGAAATAAGAAAAAGATTCTAAAAATGTCTTTTCTGTTTTGACAAAAACAGAAAACACTAACCTGATATTGTGACATATCACTGATATCAATTGTCTCTGTCGTAAAAATGTCTTATGCAACTTGTCATTGTGTGGTTTAGCTTTTATTTTTATCTCCAGCATTTAGATTAGTCCCTGGAGCACAGTAAGCACTTAAATTCTTGTTGATTGATTGATTGTATCAATATCAAAGGTATTCTTCTTTTTTTTTTAAACCTAACCTGTGATTCCATCTTGTTCTAGAGTGCTAGCTTCTAATACTTACTGTGTCACCTAACCCTGTTTGCCTCAGTTCCCTCAACTGTCAAATAAGCTGGAAGAGGAATTATCTTCTCCAAGAAAACCCCAAATGGGGTCATAAGGAGTCAAACATGACTCTCTTAAATTAGAGGGAAAGCAATAGCTTTAAGGAGAACTGGGAAAATCTTTCCAAAGACGGGACAGAATCCAGGGAATCTAAGAGTCTTGGAGTAAGGAGAGCATTCCAGTTATAGGAGACAGCTGGGGAAAATGCCTGGATATGGGAAAAGATGGAATGTTTTGTGTAAAAACAATAAGAAAGCCAGTGTCATTAGATCACAGAATACATGAATTGGAATGAAATATGAGTCTGAAAAGGTAATGAAGGACCAGATTATGGAGGGCTTTAAAAACTAAAGGGGGAATTTTACATTTAATTCTAGAAGCAAGAGGGAAACACTAGAGTTTAAAGGAATTGAAAAAGGGTGGGGAAGGGAAATATACTCACACCTGTGCTCTAAGATCACATTGTATAATAGTTATAAGGAGGATGAATGAAGTGGTCGGAGATATAAGGCAAGGAGAAGAGCCAGCAGACTACAGCAGCAGTCCAAACATGAGGTGATGAGGGACTACAGAAAGCATTGCCATGAGCATCACATTGTCAAAGAGAAAACAGGGAGTGTATGAGAAATGGTGTGAAGAATCTACAGAACATGGCCTCCGATAAACCATGAAGAGGTGTGAAAGAGTAGAGATTTAAGAAAGATGAGGAGGATGGACCTGTAGCAGCCTTTCTTCAGTTAAGAGGGGAAGGCCTGAAAAAATTGATGAATATATTGGAGATACAAGTCTGGAGGTCAGGAGGGAGATTTAGGGTTTTGTGAGTAGATCCAAAGTTCATTTGCATAAAGGTTATAATCAAATCCATGGGAGCTAATGAAATTTCCCCCCAAAAAATAGTATGTGAGGGAAGAGAAAAAAAACCAGGATGGAACCTCAAAGGACTTCCACAGTTAGCAGGCGCATCCTGGATATTGTTATTATCATTCAGTTGCATCCTTATGGCCAAAGTCTCTGTAATGATACTGGAACATGTCCTTTCTTTCCCAGTTGTACCTCCATTTTACAGATGAGAGACTGAGGCAAGTAGGGGATGTTTTGTCCAGGGTCACTCAGCTAGTAAATGTCTGATACATATTTGAACTTCTGGAGGCCATGTCTGGAACTCTATCTACTGTACTTGCTGTCTCCAGATTAAGATCCAATGATGCAGACTGAAATAAAATGGTCAGAAATCTCTCTGCCAAAAGCAGTATCTCAAAAACTAAAGCAAAGAGAATATTAAGGAAAAGAGAGAGAAACGCAAATCTTCCTGAAGCTTAAGCCAGATGTCTAGCCTATGGAAGGCACTACTCTGTCTTTCATTTAAAAGTTCTATATGGGTAAAAATAAAGGCATTTTCTTTTTCAAATGTTAGAATATTAGAAGGTGCTTCTATTTAGGAAATGAAAGATAAGGTTATGTTACTGATAGCCAGATCTGAGCCTTCCCAACTGGAGGAATATTGAAAATATGCTGCTGGCATTTCCTGACTCACAAAGAATGCTGAAGAATCTTTTGTGATTTAATTAATATCCTTTGGATAAAGTCAGGCCATGACTTCTCAGTCCTATCATTGTTTTTAAAGTGGCTCACTCATTCATTTACATTGTGTCTGTCTGGCCCTATTCTGGCTGAAAGGGTAGGAGGAATTTCCCTGATCTTTGGGGGAACTCCTGAAGGCCTGATAAGTGGTAAGGGGATCCCCAGTAGGGTTTCTTCTGAAACAACTTTTCCCATAATCAGGTAAACTTCCTCACTATATTTTCTGATTTTCCACAAAGTATCCCCATTTGGGTAGTACGTTTGAGAGTAAAACTCTACATTGGGAATGGGTCCAATAGGCAACACTACATATATAGCATGAAGAGTATAGCACCCTCCAAATCTATGAAGAACTAAGGGAGGGAGAGATGGATGGATGAGGAAACAAAGGATGAGGGAAAAAGACAGGGGAGGGATCCCTGAGTGGGGGGGAGGGGAGATTAAGTAACAGGAAGGCAGAATTTAAAAGGCAAAAGGGATAGGAAAAACATAAGTATGTATGTGGGGTGTGTGTGGTATGAGTGTGTGTATGTATGTATATGTCTACATATGAATACATAATTTTTAAAAAGTTTTCTTAATTATAGCTTGCTTGGAAGTGATGAAGGGGATGAAAGAGGGAAAAATAATAAAGAAAATAAGATGTGCAGCAGAGCACCCAAGAACAATTTACAGGGAAGTAAAGAAAAACATGGACATTCATGAAAGTAAAAATCTTCATTTGGGCTTTCACTCTGATTAACAAGGTGAATTTTTCCTTTCAGTAGTGCCCTACCTGAATTAAAGCTTTTATTCATTAAAGCCACCTTTTTTCTAGTTTTCTAGTTCAAAACATACTATCAGCTAGTTGATTATCTTTTAAAGCAATTTATAGGTGTGTTTCATGGACACAGTCTGACCACATTGAAATGTATCCTGGAAAGCTGCTTTGAGCCTTAGAATGCTCAGAATTGATTAAGTTTTATTCTATATCCTCTTCAAGTAGAAAAATAAGGCAACATTGACAATTTTCTTTGGGCATACCTCCATCACTAGTCTAGTCCTAGCACTTGTTTTTAATCTCCAGCCAGTGTAGTAAGGAGGCTCCCCAGGAAAGGGTAAAGATGTTGAGCTTCCTGGAAGTCTTTGCCTCCAGAACAGCAAGGAAAGAATTAAATGAATAAATGTAAAAAATAATTTCTTTATTAAGTGCCTCCAGTGGCCTAAGTACAATATTGAGCAATGGAGACTTGATACAAAGGTGAAATAATCCTCAGGGAATTTATATTCTAAGAGAGGCAGATAAAACTGGGAGTGGTGGCAGGAAAGGAAATTTGGGTGTGAGAAGGTACAAGGCAAGTAGGAGGGGAAAAAATTGGATTCAAATTCTTTTAAACATGGATGTTGAAAACTGTCTTAAATTTAATTTTGAAAATACTATTAAGTACAAAAAAAGAGAAAATAGTTTAATTCAATGCCTCTTGAAACTCAATAGTTCACCTTCCACTTAGGTAATAAATTTTTCCTCTGAAATCAATAATCTTTACCTTTATATAATTGTTCCTCAGAAAGATTTTTTACACTGTGAATTTTATCTTCTTAAATCTTAAATAATTATATACAAATGCAACACTCAATTCTCAAAAATATTCTTCTATCTCAATTTGTGTCCAGAAAAATTGTTTCTACTTACTTATATTTTATGAGTTTTTGAATTAATAAAAGTTATTTCTCTTCCCTTTTAAATCTGGTTCACAGACAAACAAAACATTACCCTATGTCATCACAAGGTGATTTGTCTTTATATTTAATCATCAATTTATTTACCATCCCTAACTTCAAATCCCAGAAGAAAACTTCCTTTATACATATTTTAGCAGTTTTTATTAAAACAAAGTTCTTTTCCTACACCTTTCAAGCATAAAATTTAATCTATGAAAAAGATATATTTTGTATACTCTTTATCAGTAGATATAACTTTTTAATTTATGAAAAAGTATATTTCTGTCCTTTTTAGCATAAGCTGATCCAAATAAAAGAGGACCAGTGAAGTATATCTGCAGACTACTAATTCTTGAGACTTAATTCCTAGGTTTGGTTTTTTTTTTGTTTTTTTTTAATTATTTGCTTGTCTTCTACAAGAAGGTCACACTGTTCTAATGTCAGGGACATCCAGTGCATGAAATTAGAAACTATGTATTGTAAAAATATATACATGCACTAGAATTTTGTTCTCTGGCTATCTTTTACTAAGAGATATAAATATTATCAGAATCTAGAAAAATGAAAACCTAGACAAGAAGGACAGCATTACCAGACACATTTAATTGTCAGGCATAGGATAAAAATTAGTTTAAGATGATCCTGCAGATAGCAACTTTCATCATACTTACCTTACATTCAAAATATGTATATTGCATAGTCTAATCACCAAGTAACTCAGTTAAAGCTAATGGCAAAATTTAAACTTAAGTGAATATTAAAAAATACTTTTTATTTTCCAATTACTGAATCTCTTCCAGTACTTTTCCTCTGGTTTCGGAGCCTTAGATCATGATGTTGCTATTCTTTTTCAAATGTTTAACCCAAGAAAAACTTGCTTCAGAATTATGGGACATTAAACCTGAACTTAAAACCCACATGGGGAATAAATAGACTGATCAAAGGTATCCTGTCATTACTCATGATAGATTGATTGGTTCACGGTATCATTGGCAGTCTATCCTTCAAACAAGATGCTTTATTCCATCAAGAATGCCTAGTTGTGGTGAAAGAATGCTTGAAAGGGCTGACATCAGTGTTTTTTAAGAACTTATGATGCCAAAGAAATGAAATTTCACTGGTCCTTAGGGAGAAAACTGCAGAATAAAGGTGAACTGTTACTTTAATTATTCTTGTTTGGATTCAAAGATCTTTTGATGGCAGGAAATATTTAATTAGAGTTAGAAAATGTAGAGATAAGGATTTTTTTTTAAAGAAGCAAGGCACTGAAACTGAAACATCCTTTAATATTTGTTATAAAAGTGGATTCAGTTTGTGGCAGCCCTTTTTGTAGTTGCTTGAAACTGGAAATTGAATACATGCCCATCAATTGGAGAATGGCTGAATAAATTGTGGTATATGAATATTATAGAATATTATTGTTCTGTAAGAAATGACCAACAGGATGATTTCAGAAAGACCTGGAGAGACTTACAAGAACTGATGCTGAGTGAAATGAGCAGGACTAACAACAATAATATATGATGATCAATTCTGATGGATGAGGCCATCTTCAACAATGAGATGAACCAAATCAGTTCCAATAGAGCAGTAATGAACTGAACCCGCTACACCCAGGGAAAGAACTCTGGGAGATGACTATGAACCACTTCATAGAATTCCCAATCCCTCTATTTTTGTCCACCTGCATTTTGGATTTCCTTTACAGGCTAATTGAACACTATTTCAAAGTCCAATTTTTTTTGTATAGCAAAACAACTGTTTGGACATGTATACATATATTGTATTTAATTTATACTTTAACATATGTAACATGTATTGGTCAACCTGCCATCTGGAGGAGGGGGTGGGAGGAAGGAGGGGAAAAATTGGAACAAAAGGCTTGGCAATTGCCAGTGCTGTAAAATTACCCATGCATATATCTTGTAAATAAAAAGCTATAATAAAAATAAAATAAAATAAATGTATTCAATAATATTTTTCAAGTATTTAATTGGTGTCTGTTGCTGCATATTTATATGGTACTTCCAGGTTTGCAAAATGCTTTGAAAATATTATCTCATGATTCAGGCCAGTTCCAATGACCTTATGATGAAAAATTCTAGCCATCTGCACCTAGAGAGAGGACTGTGGGAACTGAATGGGGACCACATTTTCACTTTTTGTTGTTATTTGCTTGCATTTTGTTTTTTCTCATTTTTTCCCTTTTGATCTGATTTTTCTTGTGCAGCATGATATTTGCGAAAAAGTGTATAGAAGAACTACATATGCTTAACATATATTGAATCACTTGTCAACTAGGGAGTAAGAAAAAAGTAGAAAACAAGGTTTTGAATGGGTGAATGTTGAAAATTATCTATGTAGATATTTTGAAAATAAAAAGCTTTCATATAAAAAACTGTCTCATTTTATCCTTGCAACAGTCCTAAAGATAGATGCTATTATTATCTCCATTTTAAAAATGGAGAAGCTAAGGCAGACAGAAATTAAACTATTTACTTATTCAGGGTCACACACCTGGTAAATATCTGAGTTTACATTTGAATCCAGACCTTCCTGATTCTACATTCAGTACTCTATCCACTGCATTAGCTGTTGTTATGAGTTCTCTGAAGAATTCAGAGAGAGACATATAGGCATATTTACAAAAATTTGAGCACAATGAAGCACAAAGCAACATGCACAATAACTATAACAATTCAAATGGAAAGAATGACAAAAAGAAAAAAATTATAATGAATAATTATATATATATATAATGAATAACCAAACTTAGTTTTGAAGAAGTGCTGAAAAAATATACCTCCCTCCTTCTTTTTCATAGATTGGGAATTATATGTGGAATATTATATATTCTGCTATACTTAGTTGATGTGTTGGGCAGCTTAGTTGAAGTGCTTTTATTCTTTGTTAAAATAGGTCACTGATCAGAAGAAAGAGGAGAAATGTATTTGGAAGTGAAAATGATTTAACAAAAAAAGATAAATAGCAATCTTTTTTAAAAATAAAAAATAGGTTGAACTGAATTATGTCTAAGATTCCTTCTAGTTTCAATTCTAAAGTCCATGATGCTATGACCTCATGGAACGATTATGAGAAAAATATATTTTAAAAGTCTATATTTATGTGAATCATCATTTTATAAGAAACTAGTGATGCTGTATGGCTTCTGGTAATAGTATATGGATATTAATCATGGAAAAATTGTCCATTATTCCATGGAAAATGAGGACACTCATGGAGGTATAAGTGGACTGTAGCTTATAAGTGACCTTAGAATCCAATGGCATGAAAGTGTCAGAGTGATGGACTAGAAAAAATGGCTAGATTATGTGGAAAGGATGAGACTTAATAGACAAATAAATTAATTGTTAGCATCCATATTGTGCTAAAAGACTTAAATGAAGGCCTTCCTTCCCCATCATTCTGGATGGACCCCTGAGGAGGATTTATGGAAGCCAAGAGTTACAGAAGATGAGATGAGATGGGCTTGAGGGTCGGGATCTGCTCCTCTGGAGGGCCTGCACCTAGTAGTGAAATCCAGATCAAAGTAAGACAGGCTTCAAGAAATAGGTAGACAGACCAGAAATAGATAAGGCATGTTACAAATCAACTCTAAGGCAATTGCTACAGACCCTACCGACGGAAAAAAAATTATTTTTTTTTCCCTCAAAAATTTCTGGGTCTGAAAATTTCATAAAGAGAAAATCCTAATGTTATGGGCAAAAAAACCAAGGGATTTTTTTAAAGGTTAATTCAAAGACATTACAGAAAGATATTTGTTCCTTACTACTCTAACAGCATTAACATAGTCATTAAGAAGAATTTTATCGAATGTGACCATCTCCATCCCATTGTCCTGAGTGTAACACTTAACTCTGTCCTTGCCAGAGAAACAAAGGGAAGTTCACAGCTGCTATAAAGGAATTGGGAGTTTTCCTAGCACAGTAGCTGAGCTCCAAAGTTGCTAAATATTTCTAAAAGTCTGATTATTCGCCTCTCGAGCTGTGTAGCAGTACGCTTTGTTCAGACATCTCTCCACAAACTTGACAAATAGCTCACGGGCTTATTAGAAATATGGCTTTTTGGCATTTAGCATTGCCTGTGGGAGGGTGAGAGGAGAGAAGAGACAGAGAGAGAAAAAAAGGAGAGGGGAGGTGGAGGAGAATGAAAAGAAGTCAGAGGAGAGAAGGCAAAGGAGAGGATGAAGAGAGGAGAAGAGAGAAGAAGAAGGGAGAAGAGAGAAGAAGAGGAAAGGAGGGAGGAAGGGAGGAGGAAAGTAGGAAAGGTGGGAAGAAGGGAAGGAAGAAAGAAGGGCAAGAGGGAGGGAAAGAAGAATGGAGGGAAGGAAGAAAGGAGGGAAAGAAGAGAGAGAAGGGGAAAGAGAGGGAAGAAAAAAGAGAAAGGGAAGAAAGGAGGGAAGGAACAAAGGAGGGAGGGAAGAAAGGAAGGAGGGAAGAAGAGAGGAGGAAAGAAGGAAAGATGGGGAAGGGGAAAAAGGGGGGAAAGGGGAAAAAAGGAGAAAAGAGAAGAGGGAGGGAAGAAGGAAGTAGGGAGGGAAGGAAGAAAGAAAGAGGAGGGAGAGAAGGAAGAAGGAGGGAGAGAGGGAAGTAAAAAGGAGGAAGGGAAAGGAGAGAAGTAAGGAAAGGAGGGAGGGAAAGAAGGAGGGAAGAGAAAGAGGGAAGGAAGGAAGAAGGGATGGAAGGGAAGGGAAGAAAAAAGTAGAAAGGAATAGAAAAGAGAGGAGTGGAAAGGACAGGAGCGGAGATAGAATGGAAGAGAAAGAGGGAAGAGATAAAGAGAAGAGGAGAGAAGGAGAAGAGAAAAAAGAGAGAAGAGAGAGAAAAAAAGGAGAGGAGAGGGAGGGAGAGGGGAAGAAAGAAAAAGAGAGTAGGAAAGATGGGAAATAGGGAGGGGAGGAGGATGGATGTGGGAAAATGAATAACCTGTAATAAATTTTAATTATAATAATATTATGGAAGTTATAGTATAGGAGTTGTTTTTCTAGCTTCTATTAAGAGACCTCCCTCTACCAACTATAAATCTGGCCAAGAGAAGAGGACAAAATAATTATATATTCCCCTTCAGTCTTTCAATAAAGGCAGAAAGAGCTTTCCATTTTAAATTTGTTTTGTTTTGTACCACATGTGGGTTAATTAGATAAACCCATGTCATGTGCCAGATTCAATCAGCCTGAAAATAATCAGAAAACCAGGTTTGGCACTGTTCATTTTGTTTTGGCTCGGGACGACAAAAGCACAAAATGTAAATTGGCTTTAGAACTGAACATGTGTGTAGTATTGCCAGCTTTCCTTTCATGGGATTATCTCTAGCTGGCACCTGAGCCGCAGATGTTGCTCTGGGTAGCCATTAGACAAATCTACATGATGTAGAGGACCCATTTCCCATGATTAGACAGTGGACACCACCATGAAGAATTCTTCTTTTACTACCTTTGTCACAGGCCAATGTAAGCTTGCCATTGAGTTGGCAAGCAGTCAATTGAAAATACATGTTAAAGTAAAAAAAAAAAAAAAAAAAAAAAATGAAAACACGATCTTGTTTGGCTGGATTTCCTTCTGCTCAGCCTCCTGGTGACTTTCTTTTAGGTCCATTTCTTTGTTTTTGTTTTGTTTTTTTAATCTTCCCGTGAGGCTAGACATTCTAACTGAAAACATTCCTTAACTCTGTTTCTCCTTAAAAAGCAGTTCAATTTGTCTGAAAGAGTGGGAGGAAGCTGGAAATTTCATAGCCTTAGCATTTCTAAGGTTAAAAGGATGTCTACACTGTACAAAGTGAAGAGGGATTTACCAATTATTCAGTTAATGTATTTGTCAATAAACAGTAGTTTAGATGACTTTTCTGGTCTATAAATCTTCTATTTCTCTATATTGCCTAAAATATTAGGGTGTTACCTCTTCCTTTTTCTTTGTGTAGGTACATGGATCTGACTTTAACCTCTTGGAGTCTTTAAAACTGGAATTAAAGAAAGGACTAAGTATTGCCCTTAATAGAGCATTCCTTTAAAATGCAAAGGGTTCCTTCCATGAAGAGTAGGACATTCATTCCCCGTGCTATATTGTGAATATATTTGTTTAGCCATTTTTCTCTTGACTGATAGGACCAGATGCATGAGGGCATTCAGTGTTGAGGGTAAAGGCATTTAGGAAAGGGGATGGGGAAGAATAAAAAGGGAAATGAGAGACACTGAAGAAAAACATTGCTGACTTCACAATTTCACAGAATGCTATTTCTAAACATAATCCAAACACAATACAAATACCACAATGCTGTGAGTGTAGAAAAGTGAATAAATAGCTAATGAACAGTGATGTAGGGAAAATAATTCTAGTGACAGCTCATTTATCTAATGCTGTCATAAAGGAGATATTCCAGGTAATTGAATTTTCCAGATAATTGAAGCCTTACCATCTTAAGTAACAAAATTTTATTTAAGCTACTTTTGAGTGGAATCTTTCAAAAATGAATTACAGACTTTCCTGATTGCTTAAATAGTCTCTATTTAAACATAATTAAAACTACACATTTATAAATAATTTAGCTTCTTCTTGATGATTTAGGGTCTTCATTAAAAAATACCAATAAATTGTTGCATGTCGTACTACAATTTGTCTTCATAGACGTGTATATGTTCTCATGTATATAGGACTATTTATCAATGCAGTACCTGGACCCATTTAGTTATGTAATAATTTTTTTTTCTTTTCCCTTACTGTCAAGCTTTTGTGTTGTTGTTTTTTTTTTAGCTCCCTCTTTTTTCTACTTTCCATGTTTTTACCTAATGCATCCTTTCATTTGCCTAAGTTATCAGATGATAAATGCTTTTCAACCATGTAGAACCAGTATATACCAAGTGTAAGGGAATTTTGGAGGCAGATTCTTTGGGTAGAAAAGAAGTTTTTAGTCTGGCTATTTGGATTTCTGGGAGAAGCAATTGCAATGCAGAGAGAGATAAAGATACCCTCATGGGAATTATGTAAAGGGTTGAGAGGAGACCACAAAGATTTGCACTATTTTGAATGAACAAGCAGATGGAATGAAGTTTGGACTGGAGACTAGACAATATGGAGAAGATGTTTGAAGGAGCAGGAACTGATCCACCACCATGAACCGCCTTCTCTATCCACTGAAGACAATGGAGCAAACTGGTGGTACTGATTTTCTTGCCATGATATTAAGACTGGTAATGATATGCTTGACTTTTCCCCAACCCCTTTATCTTTCTTAGTGGGGCAAAAGTTAATTTCAAAGCTTATTCTGTTAGGTGAAGTTTCCTTCCAATTTCTATTTAAACTAGATAAAATTCTAAAACTCCAAACAGCTTTTATTCTAAGTTGCTATTTTCAAATGGGGGAGAGCAGCAGAAGGGAGGAAGAGTAAATGGTTTATGATATACCAATGTAAAATAGGACTGAGGTTAGAATCCTAGAGGTAGGTTAGTTAATTCCTACAGCCCCCTCCTCTGATTAGTAGGTCCGCTCATTGCTAACTCTACTCCCCAGACTTTTCTGCCTTCTTCTCAGCAGCTCTGCCCAGCTTGTACCCTTCCATCCCAGTTTCTAATTCCCTTGAATATGTTATTTTCCTTCATTGGAATGTAGGCTCCTCAGAATGGTTTCAGAAAAAAAAAATTGGAAAGACTTATATGAACTGATGCTGAGGTAAGTGAGAACTATCAGAACATTGTACAATGGTTTACTATGATTGACTTAGCTCTTCCTAGCAAGACAATGATCCAAGACAATTTCAAAAGACTCATGATAGAAAATGCTATCCACACTCAAAGAACTGATGGAGTCTGAATGCATATGGATGTGTGTGTTACTTTTGTTCTGTTTCTTCTTTCACAACATAATTAATGTCGAAATATGCTTTATATAATTGCACATGCATAATTTGTTTCAGATTGCTTGCCTTCTTGGGGAAGGGGGAGAGGAAAGAAGAGGGAGAAAAAATATGAAGTGAAATTCTTATTAAAAAAAGAATGTTGAAAATTGTCTTTACATGTAATTGGAAAAAAATACTATTTAGATAAAAAAATAATAATGTAAACTCCAAGTGAATGGGAATTTTCTTTGTATTCCCAGAATTTAGCACTGTGATTGACTCATAATAAGTATAAATAAATGTTCTAAGTATTCTGAGTTGCAGACCTTCATTGGAATGTAAGCTCCTTGAGGATGGGGAATAACTTTTAAATTTTTTTTTTATTTATTTCCAGGCATAACACAATGCCTGACAAATAGTAGGTACTTTATAAGTTTTTATTGGTTGGTTGATTAAAAGGCTGCACAAGCTCTATAGAAAGATAGATATGTGAAGTACTAGATAATGGGTTTAGGGTGAAAACCTTAGGGATTCCCCTATGAATAAAGTACATGAATTTTAGTTCAGGGACCTTGTAACATCTATTTTGCCTTCTCAGAGTCCTCTTAATGCTGACCTTTAGCTTCTGGCTCATATTTCAAATAGTTGAGATAATTGGATCAGTGACCTTTGAACGAATGAGACTTTACTACTTATATCCTAATTATGCTAAATAAACATTCCATTTTTATTCTGTATATATTTTTCCTGGCGTTTGCTCACTGATATATATTTTATATATACTTTCATTGAACCAATGAATATCATACATTCAAAATTAAAGGTTTTTTTATTGTTATCAGTTGGGAAACCTTAAAAGATTTCAATTACATTCCTTTTGTTTTCTTTGAGGCATAAATTTTTATTTTCCAAACTCTCCTAAAAACCTACACTTAAAAATTTTATTAGCATTTTTCATATGCTTTAATGTTAAGGTCTGTAGCTCTTAAATTGGA
The DNA here is from genome assembly GCF_048593235.1 of Sminthopsis crassicaudata. NCBI lineage: Eukaryota > Metazoa > Chordata > Mammalia > Dasyuromorphia > Dasyuridae > Sminthopsis > Sminthopsis crassicaudata. The sequence continues at coordinate 86,967,393 of NC_133619.1, read as the reverse complement.
CCCTACATAGCCTTTGTTGCTGATTCAATCACATCTCATTCTTTGTGACCTCTTTTGGGAGTTTTCTTTGTAAAGACACTATAATGGTTTGCCATTTCCTTCTCAAGCTCATATTACAGATGAAGAAATTGAGGTAGAGTTAAATGACTTGCCCACACTTCCCAGAGATAATTATTGTCTGAAGCTGGATTTGAACTCAGGTTTTCCTGTTTCTAGCCACAGTACTCTATTTACTGTGCCACTTAGATGCCTCCAATTAAACCTTATTTTAGATCAAATATGATAGTATTTGTAAAAAGTAATTAGAGCAGTGCTTGATACATAGTAAGTACTAGAAATTGTTTCCCCCTTCCCTATAATTCTAATTCTTAATACTTAAATACTTGCTACAATTCAGTATAAGCTCATTTTAAATATATTGGCTGCTTTATTGAACAATAAAACTATTGAGACCAATAGCCCGTGATTGTAAATATCTCATAAAAAGAAGATAAGCATATTGTGTGTTTCTAAAACTATCAGGGGTCTTCTGAAGCAAGCTGATTGACCAACTTAATAGGGCATGATAGTTTAAAAGTGATATTACTCAATTATAATTCTTAATATTATATTGATTTAATATTATAATGATTTGTGTTATTTCAGACAAGCAATCATTTTAATGTGGTCATTTTGTGGCAGTATTCACATTTGTGTTCTTTTACAGATATTTGGCTAATGTTGTCTGCCAAAAAAACTTTTCTTTTTAACCAGATTCAATGGTTTTTGCCACCTTTAGTTAGTTGTTTTTTTAGATGGTTAAATGTTGTCATTGAGTGTTGGATTTTGTGCCATTCTCATGTGTTTCATCATTATCTTTTGTTGTTTTTTTAATTCTGTGGATTTTAAGTGTAATGTTATCTTTCTTTCAGAATAACTATGCTGAATGAAAGGGAAAGGCAGAAAGATGAATTTGAGACTTGCATATGAAAAACCCTCAAAGAGTATCCCAAAGAAATACAGCAAAGATTGCCATTTCCACTGCTCATTTGTTCAAACTAGCAGAACTTTTTAGTTAAAAACTGTTTTGTGATGATGCATAAATAACGAGCTTCATCATGGCTAAATCTATAGGAGTAAAGATTTATTGAAGGTACTGGTTGATCAGAGTGAGATCTGTCATTGAGGGAATTCTGCCACGAATCAGGAAAGTTGATCAAAGACCTGAAGAAATAGAAAGCCATATCTCTCAATGTTTCCTGGAAGGCAAAAACCGTGCAAAGACCAAGCCAAGAAAGCATGATTAGGAAAGTGTCTGCAAACAACTCTTGCCTTTTCTGAAAGGGCACAATACTAGGGTGATAGCAACAAAGCAAAGCTGCCCAGCAAAGGAACAGCACATCCCAGAAGCATGGAGGTCTAACCTGGCAGCAAAGTAGTCTGGCTCAGAGCAGACTGCCCTATTTAGATTCAAAGTCCTGGCCTGCAGTAAAGCTGCTTGGAACACATTAGATAGATAGATAAGTGTTAGGAGGAGTCTTTGTGAGTAGCTGGAGCTCTGAATATCTTATTCTACTCATAGAAGGATTTCAGGACTAGCCTGAGCCCTGATATTGGGTGAGGAGTGATGAGATAGGACTGAGGAGGATGCTCAAGCAGGAGTCCATTTAATCAAGGCAGCTTTCTGTTTTATATACCCTATAACCATGGAATTGGCTTGTTATTATGGACAGGTATTTCCCACTGCAGTATAACTCTTACTTCTAGTAAGCACAGGTGGTCACATCTCTTGACTTCTCGGGAAGGCAGAGACATCCTTAGTGGGGATGGGGAGCCAAATCAGATACAGTTACTGGACTAAAGAGTTTTATTCCTCCTCCAGGATTCTCCACTATCTGTTGCCCTCAACAGATTAACATGCAGAAAAAAAAGTTCTCTACAAAGTAACCAAGTATTAGCTTCTCAGTTCAAATAAGGATAAAATAATTCTTGCCTTGCTAAAATAACTTTTTAAAAAGCCACATTAATCTATATTTACTCTACATATTGTTTCATCTCAGTAATGTGTCAAACTATGTATATCCCTGCTCCATCTAATTGTGTCCAGCATCTTTTAATTCATGAGACTTGCATACATAGGGATGATTTTCAATTTGGATAATATGGAATCATTAACTGGAGCTCAATACCTTGGAACTCCACTATCACTATGTTTTTGTCTTTGTTTTTAATTTTACAGTTTACACACCCTTCTTGGGTCAGATGCCAACATGTTATTTGATATTTTTCAATTTTGCCTACTCTGACAGATTGAAAGGCGGAATATCTATTTTCAAAAAAGTAATAACAGCTGCAGAATGGTTCTTAGGGTCCATAATTACTACATTCCACAGTTCCCCATCTTCCTGCAAGAGAGGTAAGATATGTCCTATTATTGACTTTCTGGGTCAAAGATTAGTCATTATAATTACCCAGAATATGGATTCCTTTTAGTGTTCATTTCATTTGTTATTACAGTCACTTTGTATATCTTCTTTTGATTCCGCTTACCTCACAGAATTATTTCACTTGAATCTTAACGATGTTTCTATGAATTGCTATGAAATGTCCTTCCTTCTGTTATCCCCCAATTTTGTTTTTATAATGTGACTTGATGTATTCAGCTTGCATATCACTTTTGAATGTATTGATCTTTTACCCTTGTCCTGCTCAGTTCTATTTAGGAACACCAATTCTTCCTTGCAACTCCATCTATTTTTTTAGTAATAGCATGAAAAAAAAAAGATCTTCCCTTATTTCCCCTTTAATATTTTCATTTTTGGAAAAATTATCTTCTAAGGAACCTAATTTCTTAAATATACTAAAGGAAGCAGTGGGATCCAATGAGAACTGCTCAAGGAGGATAGATTCTATCTTTTTCCCATTCTCTCATCATTTTCCCTTTTTGTGTTAAATATCCTCCCTCCAGTCAATCAATAAGCATTTGTTAAGTTCCCACAATAAACTGGCAACTGTGTTAAATTGTCAGGATACCTAGACCCTACTCTCCAAACCATGATCCAACAGGTTCCAACCATTCCTCACTCTCCCCAAGTAGGAGATAATCCTAAGTACAAACCATATTTAAAGAAGCATTTTTGTTTAAATGTCCCAACCTCAAATGGAGTTCGTAGCAGAACCATTGCTGTAGTCCATCTTTTCTCTGTGGAATTGCTCTGCCAAACTGAGTAAGTATTGCTGCTCCACTGGAAAAAAAAAAAATTAACTCTCACTTCTCTATCTAAGAACTACTTCCCATGATACCTAGACAAGGAAGAGGAATAGAAAAACTCATATCCTCTATCTTCTCAAATGCTAATGGATCTTAGAAACATCTTTTCCCCTTTTCCTGTTCCTTCACTCTCCCTCTCCCTGATCCTGTTAGCAAAACAAGCTATTTTCTGTCTCACTTCTTACCTAGATTTAATCACAAAATAGGCATTGTCTCAATCAAATTGAGACTTATTAAAGACTTTAGCTTAAAAATACCAATTGCATACAGGGCCATTTCCAATCAATTTGATTCATACCTGGCCACTGGACCCAGATGGCTCTCTCTGCAGGGGAAAGAGAGGCAGGTGATCTTGCACAGCAACTCTCCGTCACTTAAATCCAATTCACTTCATGTCACAGTCCACTTTGAGAACAATGGACAAATAACAAGAACAACAATAACCCTGTCCTATTAGTAGAATTCCTTTGTACTATCCCAATAGCAAAGGTATTGATTTAGTGGGCTTTTCCTTGTCTTTTTTTTTAACCACCTTATGTCTTTTACTTTTTATAAACTTTTGACTACATATTCTTAATATTTTCTCAAAGTCACAAAATGGTGTGTATGAAAATAATTATTTTTTCCAGTTTTTTTGTATTCTTTATTATTATTATAGACTTTTATTTACAAACCATATACATGAGTAATTTTTTCAACATTGACCCTTGCAAAATCTTTTGTTCCAAATTTTCCCCACCTTCCCCAAACCCCCTCCCCTAAGTGGCATGTAGTCCAATTCATGTTAAATATGTTAAACTACATGTTGAATCCAATATATATATATATTTATACAGTCATCTTGTTGTATAAGAAAAATTGGATCTAGAAAGAAAAAAAAAAATCTGAGAAGGAAAACAAAAATGCAAGCAAACAATAACAGAGAGAGTAAGAATGCCATATTCACACCATTCCCACAGTTCTCTCTTTGGGTGTAGATGGTTCTTTTCATCACTGAACAATTGGAATTGGTTTGAATCATCTCATTGTTGAAGAGAGCAGTGTTCAACAGAATTGATTATCACATAGTATTGTTGTTGAAGTGTATAATGATCTCCTGGTCCTGCTCATTTCACTCAGCATCAGTTCATGTAAGTCTCTCCAGCCTCTCTGGAATCATTCTGCTGGTTGTTTCTTGTGGAACAATAATATTCCATAACATTCATATGCCATAATTTATTCAGCCATTCTCCAATTGATGGACATCCACTCAGTTTTGTGAAAATAATTTTTAAGGACATTTAAAACCAATAATTGAACTCTCTAAGTCATGGCCACGCCTTGCACTAGACATGATAATATCCATTTTTTTTCTCCATTGTTCACTGCTACTTGAATTGTTTAGTTTTAAATTATCTCATCTTTTTCATGCTCAATATCCTGCTACTACTACTTTTAGAGGAATGATTATAATTCAATTTAGAAGAATTTTCAAGTGTTTTAATTGATGAATAAGCTAATTTTTGCCATACATGTTACGGGGGGAGGGGGGATTGACTTTCTCTGCTTTTTAGAATATCACATTTCAAATTTTTCTTTGATTTCTCATAAGTGAAGAGGGTTCCTGCATTACTTAGATTGCCTTTCTTTGAAAATCTTTTTAATTCTCTAAATGTCTGCAATATTTGCTGTACTTCATTGTAGTCCCAATGTTTCACCTTAATTTTTCAGGTTCTGTGGGGTTTTTTATTTATTTTGGGGGGTTACAATTATATTCTATTTTTCATCAAATTTTCTGTTTGTATGAGTGTCTCTATCATTCTCATTTCTTTAATCTCATATCACCCTCAGAAGCTCCTAGATTTGGAGCAAGAAATGACCCCAGAAGCCATAAATTCTTTACTGTACACTTCAGGAAGATGCAGAGTGAGTAAGTGTAAGTGTGAATGGGTCACACAGTGCAGTTGGATTTCACCTTTTTCCTGACTCCAAATCCAGAGTATCTGCTATGATTTTTTCCATGAAACCACTGATTTCTCTGTCTCCTCTCTTTCTTTCGATATGGTCACTAATTCTTTTATTGCTCCTCTGAACCAATGTGGAAGTTATTGTCATTAATGGAACATCATTGAACTTATTGTAAAGTTTTCATATCACCACATTTTTTGATAGATTTCCATCTTTTCCTCGGCTATTTGCAAGTTTGTCCCCCTCCCCCTTTGATTTTTTATTCGTTTTTGACAGTTTTTTGTTTTTTTCTATTCTATTATTCTAATCAGAATTTTTTTATTTTGTGTTTTACCATTAATCCTGGTCTAACGAGCCCCGCCCAAGCGTCCTAGCCTGCAAATCTCTGGTAAAAATACACCCATTTTACAAGTGAAAAAATAGAGGCTGAATGAAGCCTTGGATGACAAAGCAGGCTAGGATGCTTGGGCGGGGCTCCTCAGAGACGGCCGACCAGAATCCTCCCTTCCCCCACCTTGGCATTGAACTTGACCCCGTGATGACCCGGAGCCCTGGCGGATTCTTGGGAATTAACACAGCTCTCTGATCCAAGATCACCCACGGTTCACGCTCATTCAGTCCATTTCAGGGATCCCGGAATTAAGCCATTTTTTCTATTCAGTGCTTTCACTCCCCGTCCTCAGTCCTTAGAGCCCTTAAAATCGAATTAACCCTAGGGGAAAGTGATGAAGTTGAAAAAGATCTGAAACGCGCTTCGGAGAAGTGTGTCCCTGTGGCCGCCTCGTAGCCGCCGTGCGACCAGGCAGGAGCGTGACGTCGGCCCCGCCCCGCATTGTCATGGCGGCCCGGGGCGCCGGGCCGGCCAGCGAGAACGTGCGCTATGCCGAGTACGCGCCCCCCGCCGCCAAACGGCCCGAGTCCGACTTCGACCAGGGACTGGTGAGTCCCGACGAGGGCGAGGGCGCGGCGCCCCGGGATCGGCAGCGCCCAGCGCTCCGAGCCAGGCCCGGAGAGTCGTCGGTGCACACGGCCCCGCCCCGCTTTCTGCGGCCCCGCCCCGTCACGGCGGCCCCTCCCCCTGCCCGATCCCTTCATCTTCGCTGTCCAGTGACCCTTCCCCTGTGAACCCCCTCTGTCTGTGGGGCCGGATCCCCCCGTCTTTCGGTTGAGGGCCCCCCTAACTTCGATACTTCATCTTTAGAACCAGATCCCTCCGTCCTTATTTATGTTTGATCCCCTCATCTCTGACTTACCCCTGTCTCCATCTTTGGGCCTCCCCATCTTTGGTTCTTTCTCCTCCACTCCCTACTTCCCCGCACCCATCCCTATCTGTGGTCCTCGCTTTTTGGTCCCCTGTGGATTACCTGTCACTGCCCCTCCACACCCCCCCTTCTGTCCTCAGCGCCTTTCCCCCTGCTCTACCCCCGCCCCTCCCCCGTCGCCTTCTCTTCCAATCCACTTGCGACACCCTGGTTATTTACGTGACTGCGGTCTGCCTCAGTTTCCTCAGTTGTAAAATGGGAACAATAATAGCGATTGTGTGGAACAAATGAAATAACAGCCATAAAGCACCTAGCACAGAGCAGGTGCGGTCTGAATGCTAGTTCGTATTATTACTCCTCCTTCCGATTTCTCCTCAGCTCCTGCCCCTACTCTTCCATCTTTGTGCCCCACCACGCTTCTCTCCCCTTTTTTTCTTCATTACCCTTCCCCCTTCCCCTTAGTATTCTTCTTTTTTTCATTTCTCTTCCTCCTTTTCCCCTTATTACCCTTCTCCCTTCTTTGTTCCTCTTCCTCTTTCCCCCATTACCCTTTTTCTCCTTTTTATTAGCCTTTCCTTCTTCCCCTCATTACCCTTCTTTACTTTTCTTTCCCCTTATTCCCTTCTCTCCCCACTTTATTCCTCTTCCCCTTTCACCTTGTTATCCTTCTCTTTATTCCTCTTCCTCCTTCCCCTCTTTACTCTTCTCCCCCTCCCTATGCATACTCCCCCTCCCCCTTCATTTTACCTTTCTATCTTGTTTCCTTTTTACTTTATCTTCCTTTTGTTCTCTTTATCTTTCCTCCCCATCTCAGCAGTTTTGGTCAGTGATTCTCTTTCCTGATTAGTTCCTTTCTCTTCTGGGAGGACAAAGGATTGAAGATGAGCAATAATAGTTAAATGGAACGAAAGTAACCTCCAAGTTCCCAGTCAAAAACACAAAAGGAAAAATCCTTACCCCTATATTCTAACCCAGTGGTCCTCAAACTTTTTAAATAGGGGCCGGTTCACTGTCCCTCCCACTGTGGGAGGCCGGACTATAGTAAAATCAAAAGCTCACACTGTCTCCGCCCCTCAGCCCCTTTGCTGTAACTGGTCCTCATTGGGCCGCATCTGGCCCTGGGGCCTTAGTTTGAGAACCCCTGCTCTAGGCCCTTGACCTCAGACACTAACCCTTAATCCTTGTTTAAAGTCGTTGCCAATTAAAATGATGCATTCATGACACAGCCAGGGCCACCAAGGAGTCTGGACCCATAGTAGGGGTACAATATGTCCCAATAATTAATCAGTAGAATACGACAAGGGCAAATGATAGATCCCGAAAAATATTTTGAGGTTAAGATCACTTTCCCCTAAGGACAGTAAAGGATAGGCCTTGTGGAGGAAGGGATGCTGAGAGAGCTGGCTCTGTTAGGAAATGAATTGCAACAGGTGAAGAAGGAGGCGTTTCAGCCTCGGACAAGGGGACAGCTCTATAATAGAGATGGTGGAAGGTCAGGATATGTTGGTGAATATTTGGCAGGCACATAGTGTACAAATTGGGGAGAAGTATGTCATAGCCAGATTGTGAAGGGCCTTAAATGTCGGGGCAAGGAGTTTATATTCCAAAAAGCAGCCAGAAGTCACTGAGGTTTTTGAGGCAGCCATACCTGTATTAGAAATATTATTTTGGCAGTTTTGCAGAGGATGAATTGAAGAAAAGATAGACTGGAGGCAGGAAGACGAATCAAGAGACTATTATAATTGTTCTGTTGAGAGGTCGCGAGGGCTGGAACTGTGAGAGTGTAAGGGGAAAGATTTCCGATTGGAAAGATTTGCCAGCTAAGGTAGGTTACATAGACTCTCTGGAACAGTTTCCTCAACTGCTAAATGAGGCATTGGACTAGATATCTAAAGCCATTTTTTACCTTCCTCTCCTTTTTTTCCCTTATAAGCAGAAATGTATTCTTTGTCTCCATAAAATATAGTATCTTGGAATTAACTTGCTAAGAACCAATTACAGTAATTAATTTTCAATGACATTCACCTGCACCATCATATTTTATCTCAAGTTCTATGACGTACTATTAGGCTGGTATCCTAGAATGTATTCTAAACTTTAAAAGGAGACCTAGAGCTAAATTTTGCCTTGCACATTCATTCCTCCTTTCTCCACTCACCCTAATTCAGGCCTCCATTACCTCTCACTTGGACTATAGGCTCCTAATTAGTCTCCCATCCCTCTGTAATCATACCTTCAGCCAGCTACTGACATGTCCAAAGCCCCTGTCTATCACTCTCCTGTTCAAAAAGCAAGTGTTAATGGCTCCCTAATACACATTCTTCCTTGTCACTTTTAAAGCCCCTCATACACTCTGCTGCTCCAAGCTGATGGTCTTGTGTTCTTCCTATATGCTCTTTCCCATCTCCTTTTTATGCCTTTACATGACCATCTCCCCTGCCCTCTTGTCTGAAAAATTACTGCTACCCCTTCTGGAAGGCCTTTCTTGACTCCTCCCATTGTGAGTGCTATCTTTACTCCTCATCCTTTTACTTTTGTATTTACTTCCCTCCATTCTTAGTGCCTTTTCCTCTCCTCCCCCAGAGTTAGTCTAGAAAACCACTTTTTTTTCCTCAGAACCCAGCACAGTGCTTTCACCCTTTTTTGGTCATGGAGAAAGTGAATCTAAACTTCTCTGAACCTCATTTTTCTTCTTTTAAACGTGAGAAGGGTAAGACTACTGTACTTGCTTCCAGGGTTGTTGGAAGGAAAATCCGTTGTAAACTTTAAGGAGCAATAAATCTGGATATGATCATTAATTACAGATAGATAGGAAAACTAATCTATCATCACTCTAGCCTTGCATTTTGATGATGAGATGAGGCAAGATATGCAAATACCCTTTAGAACACAGCAAGTAAGATGCTAGATAAACTCAAATTATTAGGAAACAGAAGAGGAAGAGGCAGATTTCCCCCAAACATATGAGGTAGACATACAGTCAACAGAAAGTTAGAGAAAATGGCAAGATTGTAGAGGTCATTTAGTCCAGAATGTCCCATAGCGTGGGGCATATCCAGCTGGGGTAGAGAGAACCTAACCCAAGAGGGATGGTGAGCCAAAGTCATTGCATTTTTGGTACTCTATGCACAGTTTTCATGTTCAGCTCACAATAATACATCCCCCTTTCCTTCCAATGAAAACAAAGTGCAAATCAAAGTTAACAAAGGGGAAATTAACCTAAAATTTGATCTTGCTATAAGGGAAAGAGGAAGAAGGGGATTCCATTCGGTGGGTCTGTGGCAGTGGAAGCTGATGTTAGAGCATGTTGGGCAGTCACCTCTCGCTGTATAGTCAGCCACCATCTGCCTTATACCTGTCCCCCATCTCATGTGATGATGAGGATCTTAAGTGATCCGCCTGGGGTCATTCAGGCAATAAGAGGCAGGACCAGGCCTCCTGTGAGCTGTGTTCTGGTTGCACTAGGAGAAAGATCCTCTACCTCCTGAAGGGAGGAGACTGCTTATGCAAGTGGATCCTGATAATGACCATAGTATCTGGTGCTGCCACCAGGATGTTGAAGCCCATGCTGGCTCTCTGTGGGTGTAGAGCAATTAAGTGACTTTTCTAACTTTTTTCTAGCTCTTTTGACTCCATATTAAAGGTACTTCTATTATATGGCTAAGATGAAGAAAAGGTTAAGAAAGAAAATTATGGACTTCTTTTTAGACTAGTTTAGGAAGCCTTGTTGAGAAATAGTTTTGTCATAATAATTATAGGAAAATTGCAATTTATTTAAAAAGTATGGATTTTTTTAACTTTAAAATCTTTAATTCTTTAAATCTTTCTTTTTTCAGTTAAACTTCCCTGTAGGAGTTATGAATTAAAACTCATTAGGAAGTTAAGGAAGTAAAAAGTGTAACATGTAGGCAAAAATACCTACTTTGTTTCTTGAGTAAGCATGGCATTTTATTTTCATGGAATAGTAGTTTGATTCTGTAAAGAGAATATATTAAGGGGATCTTTTTAAAAAACTGATGTTCACATAGAAGATTAATCTCTCTCTTGACAGTACTTTGTGAAATATTTAACTTCTACTGCTATTGGGATATTACCATAGTAGTAAATGAATATCACTTAAAAATAGTAAGGGTTAATTATGTGCTTTATAATTAAGAGGGTTCATTCATGAATGGATCCTAAGGATCCAAAGAAATTTACAAGAATTGTTTTACATATTTATAGACTGTGAAATAATGTTGTAGAGGGGCAGCTAGGTGGCGCAGTGGGTAGAGCACCAGTTCTGAAGTCAGAAGGACCCGAGTTCAAATTTGACCTCAGACATTTAACACTTCCTAGCTCTGTGACCCTGGGCAAGCACTTAATTCCAGTTGCCTCAGGGAAATAATGCTGTAGAAAGCAGTGGGTATATGTGTGTGTGTATATGTGTTTATATGTATATTTCCATATACATATATATATGTATTTATGTATTTTAAATTTCATCTAGTGGTCTTCTTTGCACACTTCATAACTATGAGGATGGGGTAAGACATTATCTTTCCAGATCGAGAGAAATAATCAAAGGTATTTATTATAATTAGCAATAATAATAGCCAGTATTTAAATAGTACTCTAATGTTTTCTGAGCATTTTACAGATGTTAACTAAATCTGTTTTTGTGCCCAGCCTTGTGCCATTGGGGATACAAAAGAAATATAAGACAGAATTAATGATAGTGATATTCATATATTTATATCAGACAGCAAAAGAATGATACAAGATAATAAACCACAAAGTTTTAAATTTGCATCCTTCAGGCTAAATACTTCATAATTCCAAGAAAAGAAACCTTTTTTTCTTTGCTAGATATTCATCTGTCTCAAATTCTCAAATTGTGCATGTATCCCACGATTCTGTCCTATACCTTGCTCTCTTTCTCTACTCTCTTATAGAGTGATCTTTCAAGTCCTGAATTACCCTATTGCTGTGTCCATGCACATCCCATATATATATATATACCTCAAATTTAACATGTCTAAAACAGGTCATTGTTTTCCCCCCAGAATTAACAGCTATATTTCATTGTATTCTTATTTCTTTTATTATACATTTTTCAATTACATTTTCATTTGGTTCCGTGTCATTCAGGTGTTTTGTGGATTGTCAGGACAGTGAAGTCTCATAGTGGATGGAGTGCCAAGTCTAGAGTAAGGAAAACATCTTCCTGAGTTCAAATCTGCCCACAAATACTTATTAGTTGTGTGTTCCTGGGTCCATCACTTCACCTTGCTTGCTTTAGTTTTCTGAAATAAAATGAGCTAAAGAAGGAAATAGCAAACCATTCTAGTATTTTTGCCAAGAAAACCCCAAAGTGGCACATGAAAAGGATTGAAAAATAATTGGATAAGAACAAGAAAAGGAATTTGACACCTCTGGTCTGGCTGGTCTGGCCCTCTTATACTCTCCTTTCTGTGCCATACTACAGGGAGCTCCTGTGGCTAGAAGGCATTTTGTTCTTGCCTCTTCTCTTAGGATCTCTCCATTCTGCTGAAGCTCAGCTCAAGCACCACTTTATACAAAGCCTTCCTTGACTTCCTAGATGATATTTCCTCCCTCCTACCCATTATCTCAATCGCACAAATGTGTGTACACAACACACACACACACACACACACACACACATATATCATCCTCTAACATAGTTGCATTTATATGTGAAACTTTTTCAAATAATATGTTTTCCTTTAATCATCAGGTTTTGTGCCAGCTGGTCTTTATCTTTTTCTTATGTTTGAGTAAAAGTACTTAGCACTCTATCCTATTTAATGGCTTTCCTCAATGTTATAAAAAAATAAATTTTACTTCTATTTGTTGCTCATTTCTTCCTTTAAAGAGACTCAGCCGCTTTCTAGCTATAGAATGTTATTTATGAAAAGTTTAAGGGATTTTCAAAGGTAATTTTTCTATACAGCAATTTTAAATTTATTTGCTTCATGCTCTGATTTTGGAATCTAACTCATGTGTAAATTCATCTTTCCTATAATGTTATAATACATATTTTAATTACAGTGGGATTATGGGAATTGAATGGTGATCCCTGTGTCCAACTTTGAACATAGTTTAAATGTGTTATAAGTACTTTTCGAATTGACTACTACTAAATAATTGAGAAATTAGTGATAAAATTCCTATCTGAGAAGAAAATAACTTTCCTGTTAAATAGTTTTCATTTGTAACTTGTCCCTCCTGGTGAAGAATAGCCCCTTTGGTCATTGAAATTCACAAACATTATCTAACTTTATGGCAGTCATTTTTCTCCAGCCTTTTCTTTGAATCTTAACATAGAGATATCAATCGAGCCCAAATTAAAGAACTTTTTGTGTGCTTATTGGGTTTTTTCTTACACTTTATTTCCTTAGTCTCACTTTTTGATGTTAAACAAATTTCTTAACTAAAGATTGGTAGCTCTCAACATAAAATGTCCTGAAAGTTAATTTATTTGTTTATTAAAACTTGGAGTGTATTTTCCAATCAAAACAAAACAAAACAAATGCCCCAAGTACTTTGAATGGTGGCATTGAAGTAGGTCGTTGCAAAGATAACTATTATTTTTATTACTACAAGAATTCAGAGGAACACAGTTTGATAAAAGCATCACTTTTTGAAGGCACTTAACATATTTTATTGTCATTTGAGATTGACACAATCCACCGACCCAATGACTTCAGAAAACCCTCTACAACTATTCTTTTACAAGCTCCCTTTCCTAGCTCATGAGCTGATCTGTCTTTGTGAATTTCTTGGAAAAAGTGGAATGAAATTTGAGGTTATCCCTTAATTGGAAATTTTTAAGCAGAGCCTGAATGACATTTGTTGGGTATATTGTAAGAAATTATAGGTCATGGCTTGGTTGTACCAAATCTCCTTTGAAATTCTTTATGCTTTAAGATCCTTTACTCAAAGATTATGAAAATTAAAAGATGCTTTCTTTGGCCAACCTTTATATTATCTAGTGCTCTTGCTCTTACCATAGCATTTTGAATGTGTTCATCAATTTATAACAGGTTAGAGACTTTTCGATTATATGTATTATTTTCTGCCAACCCTTATTTTCACATTTATTCATATTTTAGTTTAATGTCATCAGTGAAAGCTTCTTGCTTTAATTAGGAAGTAGAAACCATGTTGACATCAGTGGCACACTGAATAAATATAGAGTAGTACTTAAAAGATTATTCTTAGGCAATCACTGTACATAATGAGGATTTAAGATTTTTTGAAATTATGCATAAAATGCTACTGATTTTAGGTAAGCCTGAGAGATTCTCTTTTATTCACTCACTAATCTCACCATGGAAGTTAGAATATGCCAATTTCTCTATTACTTTAGTTATTGATGATGTGATGTATTTGGCTGTCACTTTCATCAATGTAGATCATTATCCCTCCATCACTTTTTATCCCATGTGATTTCTGCCCATGTTGTTCCCATGTACCTTCAACAGAAGATGTACTTTTTGTTCTAGAGGTATTTCTTTAGTCCTGTATCAAATCTTATGTTTTCTGAGTGCTCTCTGATATCCTTTGCTCTTGTTACACCTGACCAACACAGCTCTTTTTAATATGATAATATTAATAATGATAATATTTTGAGGTCCCTTGCCTACAAGGTGAAGTGGACTTAAAAGAAGATAGGACTAAAGATTGGACTTTGAATAAGGACCTTTTGGATAAGGAGACACTGTTTACCAATGCAAGTCAGCACCTTTGCAACTTAAGTTTTACCTAGAAGAAGGAAGGAAAGGGTGATTACCATGGGCCTGGCATTCTGCTAAGGTATGGGCATGCAAATACAAAGAAAAAAAGAAACTCCTTGCTCTCAAAGAGCATACATTCTAATGGAGGAAGATGTCACATAACAAGTGAGGGAGGATATGGGGAGAAAGGATGGAATGGTCTTAAAGTCCAGAATTCAGAGTAAGGGTAGGAGGAAGAATGAAGGCCAGTGTAAATTGGTCCACAAAGTAAAATCTTCAGGAGAAACTGGTCAGTGGAAAAAGGAACCATTCCTTAAACAATCACAAGACGTTTATTAAGGACTTAGTATTTTCCAGGCATTTGCTAAGTGTTAGAAATACAAGAAAAGGCAGATTGAGAAGAGCCTAGATGTTACAAGGCAAGGATTTCAGAGGTGTTGAGGAAGGTTCCAGGATAAAAAAACTGCAGGGACATACATGATCTTGAAGCTAGTATCAGTGCCTACAGGGAAATGAAACTCATTCATGGTCCCAGATCATTAGTAAAAGACCCCAGATAATTAATGCTTTCTTTTCCTGTTAATGCAGGATTTTCATGAAAATTTGAGGAGATTTGGTTTATTTGTTTTTGAAAGTGGAGCAGCAACAGTGTTTGGTGAGTTGTTCCTCACCCAGGGCTAATGCAGATCTTGGAATTTGTGACAGGTATGAAGATTTGGGGGAAGTTATCTGTAATCCTCTGCTCAGTGAATGACATTTTGTCATACCTGACACCTTCTCTTGAATATGAATTAAAAAAAAAAAAACAAAACACATTTATAACATCCACCCACGACAGAATTTGCTGATTCAGCAACACAATATACTTACCCATTTTCTCCCCTCAACTTTGTGTTGTTTGAATTCAGAAAGCTTTGTTCATAGAAATTGAACTAAATAAGACAGCATGAAAATACTGACTTCAGCAGAATATGGTTTGCCAATGATTAACCCATGAGATTTGAATCACTGCAAGATAATAAAAAAAAGAGAGAGAGACATCTGGCTTATTCTTTTCCATTAGTTTGATGTAAACTTGTTTCTTAGGTATTATGAATTGGAGATTGTTACATGTTATTTTTTACTTTACAGTTTTTTATGGCACATTTTTGAGAATAAGAACATAGTTAATAATAGCATGCGTAAGCCTCGACAAATTTATAATTGGTAGTATTATTTATTTTCTTTCCCTTTAATTTATTAAATTTTGAAGTTCTTTTTTGGTGAGTAGTTGTTTGGATCATAGATGTCAGCAATTAAATAGAATTATTTAGCTATAAAGATTAGTACAGGGCATTTAGTCTAAAATAGACAATACTGAGCAGCCATAGCTTCAGTTATTTTCACACAGATTGGGCATTTTAGGTTGACAGAATATATTTCTTAACTCCAGGCAGTGTCATTTTAGGGTAGTGAGTGAAAAGCAAGAGGGCTATGTTAGGAAAAGTGATTGAAGTGATAAGGACAGGTATGTATTTTATAGGGTAAATCAAGTACAATATCAAATCTATGAGCTGTCCCCATTGATAAGACCAACTGTTAAATATTTCTCTCTGACATATTTTGGCCTTGTATTTTTTGTACTTTCTGTTACTCAGCCATTAAGCAAATGCTGTGGTCCTTTCTTCTTTTCTTTTTTCTTTTTCCTTTCCTTTTTTTTTTTTTAAATGAGAAGATGCATGCTGTGTATACCCTTTTCCCTTCAAATATATTTCTTCTCTGGGGAGAGTTATTGGATGTCTGATTCCAGAATATTACTCATCTCCTCTATCCATTCAAAACAAAACAGACAATATGGCCCCTGGGGATGTCTGGATGTGATTAAGTCAGGTAGCCAAAGGAGACTAATCCTGGTTTAACTCAGATGGTTTCATACCTTTTCTAGTATGAGGATGTATGATGTTGATACTGTTTATCTACATTGAGAATACTGATGATAACTATTGTGAATTCAGTAGTCAAGGCTCCCAGATTATGCTATAGGACAGTTATACCATCTCTACACTATGAGGCAATGGACATTTGAAATAGGTAGCTCCATTTTGTGGAAGTAGCAGTGGATTTTAGATCTGGATTTTAAATTCTAATTCAGCTATTTCTCTTTTTGAGCCTCAGTTTCCATATCATTAAACCTAATTTATTTGGACCATTCCTTTACACTTAGGGACTGTTTGAATTGTATTAGATTGTACTCACTAAGTTTATGAGGTTTGGAGAACAATGAAGTATTTTCTCTGAATGTATATTCTGTTTGGGGGAGGCAGAAAGAAAGGAGGGAGGGAGGAAGGAAAAAAAACCATTTATTAAGCACTGACTTTGTGGATGATTTTGCTTAATTGGATATCTTATTAAGCTTTCTTTAAATTACTTTACTCTCCATTTTCTTTCTCTGTTTTACACAATGATATTGATACTACTTCCTAAGAATTTGCAAATGAGTTCAGATTCCAAATTAGTATTGCTTTTGCCATCTCTACTTGACAAAGTTTTTACCCAAGTTTTGGGTTCATTTGGACTTTTGGGGCAAATTGATTTATATAAGTTTATGTATAGACTTATTTATATAAGTCTATGTAAAATTATTTTAATTGATAGAATTTCTGTTACCCATTTTCCATGTTCCACTTGAAAATGTTTAAATATAAGTTCAGGATTACATTTTTGATTGTATGCTATATTTCATTCATTATTCCTTACTCTAGCTTTTTTTCATTCTAATTTTTGCTGTAACAAATCAATAATGTCTGTGTGCACACAGCTGATTTAGGAATGACCCCCCCAAATCAGGAATATTTATTTTTTCCTGTCTGTTCATTTAACTTTTTATAATGTGATTATAAATCTTTTATAGATTACTATTCAAAAATAGTTTGGTTTGACTATTCATTCAAGAGTGTCTGTTGACAACATTAGGATATGTACTTACATGGATCATCTATTTTCATCAGTATTTATATTAGGGACAGTACAAATGGCAACAAATTGAGCCCAAAATTGAGTGGGAGGAGACCAAGCTAGACTGGCTTTGGGAAATTATAGAGCTATTTTAATGATACCAGACTTCTCATGGAAAGAAATACAGCTTTTCATTTAATACCAGTATTCTATCAGTGTATGACAATGAGATGTGCGATATGAAATCTCCAAAAACATAAAAATAAGTAGAGCACAGAGAGCAATAGAGAGTGCATAACGGGTGTGAACAGGCTGCAGTATCTAACCAGTGAGGAACTTCAAAAAAGAACAGGAGTAAAAAACAAAGATTGGAAAAGATGTTGGGCTAGTTACATGGCAATAGTTTGGTATGATGGAGGACAGTGTGCTCCACATCTGGACAAAGTCAGGAAGTCCTGTAACAAGATGGATGTGGCCCTTCTATGGCAGTCATATAAGAAAACATGGACAAGAATCTCGCAAAATGAGCAGCCATGGTTGAGTTTCTGTTTACATCACTGGAAGGGATATCCAAATCAGTATACCAGAATCTGTTTGAATATATGTTCTGTATCATGAATGAGATCATAAGTTCCTTGAAAGCAGGGTCTGTTTCCTTTTTGTTTCACCCAATAGTTTTTATGGTGAATGCCTAATAGTCACCAAATATTGAGTTGGTGAGTAGATGATCCTTTTAAGGAAAAGATACAGAAGTTCTTTCATTATCACCCTTCATTTACAGTTAGACTGTTTTTTTGACACCTCCTCTCATAATAGGTTCAAAATTGTCAATCATGTTTTCAAA
Organism: Sminthopsis crassicaudata; assembly: GCF_048593235.1. Taxonomy (NCBI): domain Eukaryota; kingdom Metazoa; phylum Chordata; class Mammalia; order Dasyuromorphia; family Dasyuridae; genus Sminthopsis; species Sminthopsis crassicaudata. The sequence continues at coordinate 86,949,417 of NC_133619.1, read as the reverse complement.
TCTAATATCAAAATGTCTGCCTCTGGTCTTTGTAAAATATATTTGTGATAAAAAAGAAATATAAAAAGGCCTAGGTAAAATGTAACCCTATGGAAAAATAATGATTTTAGTAATTCTTCTGATTCTTTGAAATCAATCATTGATAAGAAATTTCCATTTGGTTTTTGAAAATTTTTATTGGCATCTTTTGTTTTTACATTATTTTTTCTTAAGTGTATCTCTCACCTCTCCTACCTAGTCAATCATTCCTTGAAACAAAATTAAAAAGATAAGGGAGAAAAATTGCAACAAAACTAACCACCAACCCATCATCAACCAAGTGAGACAGTATGTACGTTATTCCATTACCACAGTTATCCCACCTCTGCAAAAAATTGGGGGGAGGGGGATTTATTTTCTTATCTGTTCAGGGTAGAGAGTACAGTAGGGGATGCTTAAGGAGTTAGGAATTCAGATCCCAATTATTGTCATAGTAAAGACAAATGATAATATATTTTTTCATTTTTTACTAATATAAAATTATAAATCATCAAACAGTAGATTTATTTAGAGAATATTGATAATCAATATCCAGATTATCAGTACCATATCTTTAATATAAATATACTGATAAAATTGCATATACATTCTTTATCTCGTCCCAGTAACATTTTATGATAGAGCAGTTATAATAACCAACGTTAAAAAGTAGTATTTAGTATAGATATTTTATTTCTGATTTTGATTATGACATACTTGGTATTTGTATAATTATAAATAGATCAGTTATATATAGCAATTAGAAACATGCATGTGGACTATATTTTCATAGGATCATAGAAATGTAGTTTGTATTGTGCTAATTTCATTCTAATCAAATTCCATGGCATCATAGAATTTATTCAGATCTCACATGGTCTGGGATTTCTGCCCCTCACCCCAAACTTTACATACCAAATAGTAAAAGTAAACCTCTCAAAAACTAAAACTTGTCCAAGGCAGCCTCATAGTCAATTGAAACAGAGGGGAGAGGGGGAATTAAAGCCTTATAGCTGCCCAAAGTTCATGATTTTCATAATTACCAATACCATTTTAATTTTCTTTTAGGCATTGAATATTTCCTACTCCATATCCTAATGCTTTAGACTAACTAGACTTATTTAGCTGATAGCTCGATGATGATAGAGTACTTAATCTGGAGACAGAAAAATCTGAGTTTAAATAGGTCTTGGACCCTAAACAAGTTACTTTACCTCTGCTTCAGTTAATTCATTTGTAAAGTGAGGATAATTATAGCACCTACCTCCTAGGATTATCATGAGAATAAAATTAGGTAGTATTTATAAAGCACTTTGCAAACTTTAAATGCCTTACAAATGCTAGATGGTAGTAATATTAATACTAGTAGTAATGGATTGGAAATGGGCTAAATTTAAGTCTAAGTCTCAATTATTGAGTATACACTTTCAAAGATGACTTAAAAGCAGCATGAAAAATTCACAGAAGTTCTGCAATTTTAATAGGGTAAGCAATTATAATTTTTACATTATGTTTACAATTTATAAAAGTGATGACTTTGCAAACTAATGTGTCCTGATTCTTGTGACTTTGAAAAATGAATAAAGGCATATTAAACGAAGTCCATTTTTATGAATGACAATAGATAAATAAAGATGGTATATATATATATATATATATATATATATATATATAAAAGAAATATATCCTCAGCCTATGGATATGAAATTTAAGATTAAGTAAATGTGAAAGATAGTGATAAAGCTATGCAGTAAGTTGATTTATTTATTTTAAAGCAGTGGTAAAGAAGAGAAAAGATTGGTGAGATTCTAAATGTTTGTACCATTTATATCAAATGAGCCATGGGAGAGTTTTACAACCAAATGTGTTTAGGATTGTTTTGTTTTAATTAAATTAAATGCTCAAAATAGGTATGGTCCAGCAATTCTTTATAAACTACTTGCTTAGAAATCTTAACATTCTTTATTTTCTTTCCCAAGTTTATAATTATATAATTTCCCCTCTCTTTTAGGTTTCCTTTGTATTTTTTTCCTTGTTTGTTTGTTTGTTTGTTTGTTTGTTTTTTTAAGGCTTTTTAGAATATTTGAAAAGGAATCCCTTTATACCATTGGTTTTTTAATGACAGAAAGTGAGGGATTTTTCAAAATAAGTCAATCCATATTCCTTATTCATGCATTTTCTCCAAAATATGATTTGTGCCATTGGTGAAAATGTTCTGTCATTATTTTATGTGTGTGTATACATATATACATACATATATATATATATATATATATATATATCATTATGCACAGGTCACACATTCTGTGTGTGTGTGAACATGAATTTTTTTCTTTTGTGGAGAATTACAGGGGAGTCAATTTGAGTAAAGTAAAGTCATTTTAAAATATGTAGGCAAATGAATAGAGCTTGTTAGCTGAACCATGTTCATTCATTGGTCTCAGAATTAATAAATGAAGTTAGTTCTGAAAATTAGCAAGTTGATTCTGTTAGACCAGAAAAGAGATCTTAGTGGGCGGGCCATCAATGGACACAAGCTTTCAAATAAGAGTGGGTCAATCATTTTTCATTTTTTAGAAAAGCCATTATAGGGATGACTGATTTTTTTTTTTAATTATGACTATCAAGAATATACCCCACAGAATGTCTCAATTTTGCAATTATTTAGGTTTCTTATCAAAGCAATAGGAAACAAATTCACTTTTGGCTCACTTAAGCATTTATTAGGTATAATCCTTATATAGTGTTGGAAAGCTGTCATTACAACAAAGACTATTTTCAACAAATAATGTTATCTCACCAAGATAATTTTTTCTTATTATTAAGTACTATACAAGTTAGATTTAACAACTCCATTTGTATATCTATTCAAACACATCCTTCTTGAACTTCAGGAGAATTTTATTAGCATTGAAAAAAAAGGTTGTTTGTGTTAGGGAATAACTGCAGATAGCCGAAAGTGCCATGTGATTAATGCTGTCCTGGTTGTTCTGTTCAAATCTTGACCCAACTCATTATCCATATCCACTGCCTCTCCAAGATGTGCAGACTATCCAAATTGCTATCAAAGTCTAGGCAGTGTGCATTCTTCATCTACTTGTTTCTTCCTATATAGATTACCAGACTAATATATTCTCGATCAGTATGTATCTCATTAAAGAGACCTCCTAGCATTTGGTTCTGAGAAGCTGTCCCCTTTCCAAGAACTTCCTTTCCCACTTGTTCCTGGCAGTTTAGAACAGTCTCTTATTTCAGGACATCTTTTAAATTCTGGTTCAACATGTAAAAGAAGCAGAAAGAGAGCAAAGATGAAGATTCACTCTGATTCCCTGAAATTCAGCATCTTAAATCAGATGACTGTAGCATAGACCAGTTGAGTCAGGACTGGTCCACAATACTGGCTTTCCTGGGGCAATGGGTCAGAGCAGCAGCTCCAGGGATCATGCTGTCTGGGGAACCTAGCTAGTTGTCTCATATTTTAATTCTTTGAAATGATATAGAATTATAAAAATAATATCTGCAATGATTATCAAAATAATGGTTTTGAGATGTACATAATTGAGAAATGCCAGGTTGTTGTTATTTCTCTAAGGCAGGTTTGCTTGTCCTCATTATGTTATGAAATGAGAAAACTAGGGGATAGCTTACAAGTTTTAGCTCTGTGCTGGGTACATGTGTTCAAAGAACCAAACAAGTCCTACTGCCAAGGAGCTCACATTCACATGTCAACAGCAGGCAACACCATATCAGTATCTAGGGCTGAAATGAAGCAGGCTTTTTTATTGGACAATAAATTCTAGTTGGATTCATTGATTTAAACAGCTTGTAGCCAAATGCAAAAACTTTTGCTAATTCCTTGGAAAAGACTTTGTATGTCATAGTTAGAATAATTACATACACATACATATGAGTTTGTGTATGTGTGTATATAAACATTTATATGTGTTTATACACATATACACCTTACTTGTCAACTGATGCTCTCCTCAAATTAATCCTAGGTGTGGGACAGGATGAAAGACTGGGGAAACAATAGGGAAGATCTTGATTTATCAGATTTAATAAATGATAAAATTAAAGTGATTCTAGTGATTAGGCAATGGAATAGAGAAACAAGAACAATATGTTCATTTTCATTACATATGTTACATTTTATTACAGCAATTTAGAAAAACTTAATTTACAAAATTAGACCTTAATAAATAAATAAATGAAGGGGTGATGATGGACATTGCAGGGACATTCTTCCCTTTGCAAAAGCTTGCTTGTTCTCTTAATACCCTCATTATAAGGAAGCCTTTAAAATAGTATTGCACATAAAGTGATTATATCAGCTGTTAAATGAATCTGCCTTTTGACCACTTCATTCTTCTAATGACTTCATTTTTCTGTGACAGGCCAGGACATTGATAGCAGTGGGACTTGGGGTTGCAGCCTTTGCATTTGCAGGTAAGTGAAATAATAAACTCTTTATTCCTTTAAAGTTGCAGAAGGGATGTCTTTTCATTATTCTATAATTTTAACGATTTCATCAAAACTCTTAGAACTCAACTCTTCATATTCACGGTCACTTTTAGTAATCCCTATTTGAGATGACAGTTCCCATAAACTTTGTTATGAAGGAAAGTAACGAAACTATATACTATTTTCCAGGTTTAATAGCTTCATCAAAGGTTAATTGTTTTAGATTTGGGTGTTATTTTACATAATGACATGTTTTATGTAACTCAATGTTTGCTTCAGGCAAGCCCAGAGTATAAAGGTGATATAGAGATTCTAAAACCCAGACTACTGTACTCCAACTCCCAAATTGGCTGGCTGGAGTTTAGAGCTCAGAGCCCTGAGGTTCTGATTCCTCAATAAAGGAACTGAAACTCACATGGAAGAGAGACTTTGTGGAGGCAGAGATCAAAATACCAATACTGTATTTCAGATTCTGTCTCAAACTCTTGGTTAACTCTAAAATCCTCAGTTCTTATCAATATTGTCATCTTTTCTCTCCTAATTCCCTCTGCTTATAGAAGAATATCTCTACTAACTACCAAAGCTGAGCCCTCTACCAGAGTTTTTGATCTGATTCTCTTCTACTTCTTCCAGAACTTTGCTCTAGCAGTTATTCCCACCATCACATGGATCTCCTGTCTTCCTTGGCATCATTCAGTCTCAATTGCCTTTTTCCCATGTGCTTACAAACAGGTCTTTGTAATACTTAACATCATCAGCCTTTTACTTGGCTCTCCTGTTTCATTCAGCAAATGCCATATTTTTCTTCTTTTTTACTGCTGAGCTTTAAAAAGTTATATATCACAATGTGTCTACTTAACTTTTTTTAATTTCTTAAAGATGGGAATTTTCCAGTGACCTCCTAATTGCTAGAAACAGTGAGCTTTTCCCATGCCTTACATCTTGGAGAAAATAAGCTCTCTGAAGATAAGGATTTTCATTTTTTGCTTTGTAACCTTACTGCCTAATAATGTACTTTGTTTGCTTCAGCTAAGTGCCTAATTTGGGTCAGAGTGAAGCATCCTGGATATTCCCTAAAGTTTTTGACTGTTGATTATTCCCTACCCTAGAATACTTCTTCTTCCCTCCACTTTACATTCTGTAGGTTCTCCTAGCTATTCGCTTTGTCAGTGTTAGTGTTCCCCAAAAGTGCCCTTGGCTTTTTTTTTTGTTTGTTTACTTTTGGTTTGTTTTATTGTTACTTTATTTTTATTTATTAAATATTTTCCCATTACATTAAAAACAGTACTTTTTATATTTTACATTAAGATTTTTGAATTCTAGGTTCTCTCCCTTATCCCCACCCACAATTGAGAAACCATGTATGAAGTTATGCAAAACATTTTCATAAAAGTCAAGTTATGAAAGAAAACATATCTCCTACTGTAATGAAAATAAAAACTCTCAAGAAAAATTAAGTTAAAAATAGAGTTAAAGAGTAATAGAGAATGTTTTCATCTTTATTCAGACTCAGTTCCTTCTCTGTGTATGGATAGGATTTTTCATAAGTCCTTCAGCGTAGATTTTCCAGATTTTTTTTTTTCTTCTTGAGAGCATCCTGTTTATCATATCCCAGAGAACAGTAATATTCCATCACAAACACATACCACAGTTTATTGAGCCATTCCCCCATTGATGGACATCCCCTCAATTTCTAATATTTTTTGTCCTGAAAAGAGAGCTGCTATGAATAATTTTTGTATATGTAGGTCATTTTCCTCCTTCCTCCCCCCATCCTCTTTGGTATTCATGCCTAGTAGTGGTGTTATACTTGAGGTCAAAGGATATGCATGAATTTGCAGCCCTTGGGCATAGATCATATCTTTTGATCATTTATCAATTGGGGCATGGCTCTTATTCTTTATAAATTTGATTCCATTCCTTCTATTTTTGAGAAGAGGCCTTATCAGAGAAACTTGCTTGGAATTTTTTATTTACAATTACGATTCCTAATTGTATTTCCCATTCTCTCTCTTTTTTCACCCTATCCTCAAAAATGTTTTGCTACTGAACATACTCCCTTCCCTAATATGCCCTCTTTTTTAATCACACTCTCTCTGTTCACATATCCCATTTCTCTCCTATTTTTCTGCAGAGTAAGATAGATTTCTATGTATCCTATTGAGTATGTATGTTATTTTCTATTGGAGCCAATTCTGATGAGACTTAAGGTTCACTCACCCTTCCCTCACCCTCTCCCCCTCTACTGTAAAAGCTTTTTCTTGTCTTTTTTTTTTTTATGGCAGACAATTTGCGCCGTTCTACTTCTCTCTTTCTCTTTCTCCCAATCCATTCTTCTCTCACTTTTTAATTTCATTATTTTTAAAAATAGATATTATCCTTTCATATTCAACTTATATCTGTGCCCTCTGTGTATGTGTGTGTGTGTGTGTGTGTATGTGTGTGTGTATATATATATATATATATATATTCCTTCTAATTGCCATAATAATGAGAGTATTCTGAGTTACAAGTATCATCTTCCCATGTAGGAATATAAACAGATAAATTTTATTAAGTCCCTTATGATTATCACTTTCCTGATTACCAGGATATGCTTCTCCAGACTCCTGTATTTGAAAGTCACATTTTCCATTTAGCTCCGGTCTTTTCATCATGAATGCTTGAAAATCCGTTATTTCATTGAATGACTACCTTTTTGCTCTGAAGGATTATACTCAGTTTTCTGGGTAGGTGATTCTTGGTTGTAATCCTAGCTCTATTGTAACCCAAGCCATCCGGTTCTTTAATTTAAAAGCTGATAAATCTTGTGTTGTCCTGAATGTAGCTCTACTATACTTGAATTGTTTCTTTCTGGATGCTTGCAATATTTTATTCTAGACCTGGGAGTTCTGGAATTTGATTTTAATATTTCTGGGAGTTTGCATTTGGGGTTCTTTTTCAGGAAGTGATGGGTAGATTCTTTTACTTTCTATTTTATCCTCTGATTCTAGAATATCAGGTAAGTTTTGCTTGATAATTTCTTTAAAGCTGATCTTCAGGCTCTTTTTTAATCATGACTTTCAGATAGACCAATAATTTTTAAATTATCTTTCTTGGATCTATTTTCCAGGTTAGTTGTTTTTCCAGTGAGATATTTCTCATTTTTTCTATTTTTTTCACTTTTCTTTTTTTGGTTTTGCTTTATTGTATTTTGATTTCTCATAGTCATTAGCTTCCATTTGCTCAATTCTGTTTTTTAAGGAATTATTTTCCTCAGTGAACTTTTGAATCTCTTTTCCCAATTGGCCAATTTTGCTTTTTTAAGGCATTTTGCTCCTCATTAACCTTTTGTGTTATCTTTTGCACCACTCTCAATTCTTTCCCTAATTTTTCCTCTATCTCTCTTATTTGATTTTCCATGTCCTTTTGAGCTTTTCCATGGCCTGAGTCCAATTCTTATTTTTCTTGGAGGCTTTGGATGTAGGAGCTTTGACTATGTTACCATCTTCTGAGTGCGTTTTGATTTTCCTTGTAGCCATAATAACTTTTGTTTTATTTTGTTTTCTGCTCATTTTTCTTAACCTATTACTCAGCTTTTACCATTTGTTAAAGTAAGACTTGGTTTCCTGGGTAGAGGGTGCATTGTTGCAAGCTTTAGGTGTTTTATGCAGCTGTTTTCAGAAATCCTTCTAGGAATTTGACTACAAGCCCTCTTTCCTGTCCAGGAGCTGTTAGGTGTGTGCCTGCCTCTCTGTGCCTACCTCTCTGTACTGGGAGATGTAGTTTGGGGGCCTGGGCTGGGGCAGCCCTGGGACTGCACACCACACCCCTCTTTATTGACCTTCCCAGTGCTCCCTAGTGTCTCCGGGCTGAGAGGCCTGGAAGTCTCCAGACCTTTTCTGCTGACCTTGCAGCTCCTTTTTGGTGTCTCTGGGCTGGTACTGCTGCTGATTCAGAGGTCAGGCTGGGCTGGGGACTGCACAAGGACTGATGCCGGACTCCCACACTGTATCATGGGCTTTTTCTACTGAGCTTCTAAGTTGCCTTCAGCTAGAAAACATTCTACTCCACCTTGTTGGGTGTTCTGATGCTCTGAAATTTGTTTAGAGTCATTATGTAAAGGAATTTGGGGCAGTTGGGAGGAGAGATTGGCCAAGTTCCTGCCTCTACTCTGCCATCTTCTATCCTTGGCTTTTTTCTTTACATACTTTCTTTAGGCAAGCTCTTGACAAGGATAGGGACTCCCCAAATCTGGATCTTTAATCTTGACCTCTTCTCCTAATTTCACAACCACATCTCTGTTTACAGTAAATCTCTAACCTTGAAATCCTGCTAGTATCTCAAACTTAACACGGCCAAAACTAAGCCATGTTTTCCCTCAAATTCTTGCCACAATGTCTTGTTTCCTTTCCCTTATTCTTTCTTCATGATTTCCTAGGTCTATGCTCATTTCTTGGCCAGACTATTGAAACATACTAGTAAGTCTGCCTGCCTTAGTGGTGCTTTGAAAATGGGTCCTGCACAAGGACAATCTAAGCCCATGGCACTGGTTTTATCTTGGCATGCCTCTAATTAGTAAACTCCAGCAGCTTCCTGTTACTAGGTGGGAGGGCTTGCTGAACCCTTTCAGGGCTGTTCCCCCACCTTTGGTGTTCACCTTTCACCCAACTCTCACCTGTGTGTCTCCAAGAGAGTCTATGGGCTCTCCTCTCTAGCTTGCCAGCAGTTATACTTGGGCTGACACAGGTTGAGGGTAACCGACAGGTTTGGTGAGGTAGAAGGAGGTCTACCCCAAGCATGTGGAACTGGGCCATTGAGAATAATTTGTTTCAACAGCCCTGAAGATGACCAAAGCAAGCGCTGTGGAGAGCTTAGAGCTTGCTCAGACATTAAAGATGCCAAGGCCATTCATCACATCTTTGACTTTTGTCCTGCCACTGGCCTTTGATGACTCAGGAAGAAAGAATGAAGCTGACAACTTTGTGCAACTCTGTTTTGCTTAAATCCAGTTCATCCCATGATGTCATTAGTCCTTTTTTTGAAAATGAAAAAATACAAAGAAATAAAAATACAAAAAAAAAAAATACAAAGAAAAAATACTTAATATAGCAATATTATTATTTTCATTTCTTTGAAGATTTGAGGAATAATCATTCACTGCTGAAATTGCTACTTAAGATAGCACAATTTTAAAGAATTAAGGTTTTTGCCTGTTTAAATTGACTTCTTTTTGTAAATTGCACAACTGCTCACATTCATCTGAGAGCATTTTGCATGTTAAACTTTGTTTTAATCTTTTTTCTGTTTAAGTTTTATGCATGTAGCCTTTTCTACTCTTTTTCTATTTTAGATGAAACTGTACTTTAATGTGGTTATATCAAGTCCATTTACATCTAGCCAGAAAATTGGAAAATAAAATCTTTTTATTTTGCTTTTGTTGTGACAGGATATTTAAATATTTCAGGAGATTAAATATCTCACTGCCTTTATGCTCATTTAGAATATATAATCAAGAGAACCTAAATGATTTATATTCAAATTTGCCTTTTTTAAAAAAATTCTCACTAGGCCACTTTGGTCCTTATAAGCTTCTAATACGGTGGCTTTTAGAGGCTGGGATTAGTTCTCGATGGATCTGAAAATAAATCTGAGTAATTACATACAGTGATTAGTATGGAGCTGTGCTATAGAAAAAGGTTTTTAAAATTTCAGGTGCAAGAATTGGATCAAAAGTAAAGAAAATAGCTCTACTTTATCTTTTACTTGTGCTTTGGGTATTCTCTCTCAAACTTTAGAGAGCCTGGTCCTGTGTTCTGTATAAGACAAAGTAACCAAATGTTTATTTTAATTATAATATTGAAGGATTACCTACTTCTTACATCCTATGGATTCCTTAAGTAAAAGTCTGTAAGGAAAATAATACTCAGATTTTTTAAAAAATTGGCTCTTCTAGTTCTTCATGACATTTTTTTTTTTTAATGGGTCTAGAGTATCCCATGTTCAAGTTTCCATCTTCTTTTTTCAGGTTCTGGTAAGCTATCATTAAGTGTCTTCATGTACCAGGTTTGAAATAGTCTTAAGGCAATTTAGAAATTATTATTATTATTTTTTTTAATGGGGAGTAAAATTGAATGAAAGATTCACTAGTGAATGTGATTAAAGGTTTGGTCAACAATGTGGATAGAAATAGAGCTGGAGGCTAACCTTATCTAATGTTTTCCTTTGTTGAGAAAGCTTTTTGTTGTTTTTTTTTGGGTAGAGCTGGGTCTTTGATTGCCCCAGTTCTGTCACTGTATTTTGCACCCTGAAGCAATCCATTTGCAAATGAATAACAACAGCTCTCTATGTGTATTCTGGTGAGACTGGAGTCTCAGAAAAGTAGATACAAAAAACTGGAAAATGCTGTGGGCCCTTCCAATGACCTTGAAATTCCCATCTGTAATTTACTTTCTCAAGAGACAGAAGGCAGACATTCAGATTGAAAAATAAGAGGTACACTACTTAGATAATAAAGTTATATGCCTAATTGATACCCTAAAATGTGAAAGAAAATTAATTTTGACTCTTACCTAGTGTATATCTTAAAAAAATCCTCAAACAATATAATAAATTGTTATTTAAGAAAGGGAATAAGAATATGTTTGAAGTGTTGTTTCTGCTTAGCTTTTTGTTCTAGAAATAATTCTATTAAAATTACTCATTTATTTCTTACACCAACCGTAGTTTGTGGTGGTGGTGGTAGTGGTGACTTTTTTTACTATGTGATTCAAACTTATTTATGTATATTTTAAATATAAAGTCTGATCTTTGCTACCTTTGGAGATAACTTGTGTAAAGTAAAATATATGCTATAAAATAAATGCATTGATAAATATCTTGATGGCTTTTATGTGTTTTAATATTTAGAAAATCCATTTATTTTTATGAATTTTTTTTTAGGTCGCTGTGCATTTCAAATCTGGAAACCTCTGGAACAAGTAATCACAGAAACTGCAAAGAAGATTCAATCTCCTGTAAGTCCTAGAATGGCTTGGTTAGAGATCACTCATTTGGCTATATTTCCACAATTTGAAATAGCTTAAACAATTCTCATTTAATTCTAACTGTCTTGTTAGCAAAAGTTTGCTTACTTCACTGCTTAAATCATTGACTAGCTGGGTCATCTTTGCCAGATTAACTTAATCAGCACTGAAATTGGGAGATTGGATTAGATGAACTCTAATCTCTCATCCAACCCCAATGTTCTGGCCGAGAAATAATCTTGCTCTGCTTCCTCTCTGGGCTTGGATGGAGGAGAGACTTGTGTTCAAAGATGCTTTTACCATTTAGTGGCTGTGTATACCTGGGCAAGTTACCTAATCTGTTACCTAAGTCTCAATTGTGTCATCAGCAATGTTTGGGGTATTTATCTCACAGGCTGGTTATGAAGAACAGATGAAATAATGAGAATCAAAGATAATACAAACCTTAAAGCAAATGCCATCTGCTGTTAGGAGGTTTCTTTGAGAACTCTTTTCAGTTCTAATAATCTCAAGGATTATTTTTCACACTATTGCTGTCAGTCAAGAAGCATTTATTGAGCACTAACTTTGTACTAGGCATAGTACTAAGTATTCAGTATGCAAAAACTCTTCTGGAGATTATATACATATGCAGTTATATGCTGAATGTAAACAAAATGAATACCAGGTAATTTGAGGAGGGTCTATACTAGGTACAGAGGAGACCAGGAAAGACTTCATATAGAGGTCAGCACTTAAATTGAGCCTTTAAAAAAACTAAGGATTCTGATGGTCATTGATGAGGGAAGAGATGATTCTAAGACACCAAGATAGAGAGTCATTTCTATGGAATAGCAAATAGACCAGAATAGCTGTACTGTGGGGAATAAAAAATAAGAATTCTGGAAAGGTAAGGGGGACCCAGGTAGTAGAGAACATTAAATGACAGAGAGAAGGGTTTCTTTGATCCTAGAAGCATTGGTTTCTGAAAATCACTTTATGTGGAAGTTAATTTGGATTGGAGAGGTTTAATTTGAGGAGATCAAATTTGGATTCTATTTCAATTGGGATGATGAGGGACTGAACTTTAAGGGTGGCTCTGTGAGTGGAAAGGAAGGAGCCTTTATAAAAGTTATTGAAGGGATAGATACTGATTGGTTACATGTGTAGTAAAAATGTTAGGATGATATGATGATGATTTAGCCTTCCTCACCCAGACGCCATCTCCTATGACACCTATTTGTTACGGGCCAGAACTCTGAACTTGAAAGGATGTGGGCTTTGACACCAAATTATGACAGGCACCCAGAATTGAGATTAGGTCACATGAAGAATTCACAGTGGCCATTCTCTTTGGCAAAAGATTTATTTAGAGGGATAGATTATAGACAAAATGGAGGAACACAGCAGACACTGGGATGATAAATATGAAAAACAGTGGGAGAGCATATGAAAGACAAGCTCCTCAGTGGAACTCACACTTACCCAATAGAAAGGGAACACCCCATGAGGGTGGGGCACACCCTTACCTGGCAGGTTAAAACACTGAAAGGGACTTTGTACCCTAAAAGAGGAAGTTAGCTAAAAGAGGAGAAGTAGAGTTGAGAAGCATAGTGGAATTAGAGGAGATGCTACATGACATGGGGAAAAGGAAAAGGGAAAGGGAAAGGGAAAGACACCACATGGCAGAGTGCTGGAGTGGACTGACCCAAAGGAGGGCAATAACTATGGCATGGGCTATATAAGTTGCCTGATAGGGAAAATTTTGCTTCAGGGACTTAACATAACTAAGATTTCTGATTGGATTACCTCCAGTGGATGGGACCACTGAACTAAACTGATCTTCATTATCAGAGCCTTCCTGCTTGCCCCAGAGAATAATTTTTATCAGTTCTTCAGTTTCTCTCTGCCCACCCCACCCACCAATTCTGGACTTCATCAATGCCAGGTTATGAACCATTCCCATCCCATTTTAGACTTGATAAGAAGATGAGAATATATCCCAGTCAGTAATATACAATTTAATCAATTGTTAAATGATTAAGTTAAGACTTGTTAAATGAAGGAAGGGAGGTACATTTAACTTCATTTGTATTGAATGAGTCAGTAGACATGAATTTAAGTTCCAAATCTGCCACTTATGAAGTGTATGTCCTTGGCCAAGAAACTACCTTTTCTGAACCTCAATCTTCTTATCTCTGAAATGAGGATAATAATACCTGAACATTTTTAATTTTTTGTTTTTAATTTTACAGGAAATGAAAACAGGCATAAACAGTTAAAGGACTTATCCAGGGTCACACAATAACTAAGTGTCCAATATGGGATTTGAATCTATTTCCTTCTGATTAATTCTAACTTCCCTACTAAAAACAAATTAATCTCATTTTCCCTCCTCATTCTTCCTTTTCTGGAAACAGTAGTCACCACTCCTATTCCTTCATATACACAATTAAAACCATAATTAAGTCCCCTTTTAGCTTTCTTGGTAGCATTATAAACAGTTCCCTTAGAATTTCTTAACAGAATACCACAGTCATAATTATTTTGTTTTCCATTTCTAGAGTTTCTTGATGTTGCTATGGTAATAGTACCCATCTAGACACACAGTCTGGTATCAGAGGATCATAGATTCAGTCCTAGAGGAGAAATTGGCAAGATTTGAATCCTACAATTTAAGACCTCATCTTTAAGAATTATTTAAGATACTGGAAAATTCATTATTTTGTGGCTAAACGGATGAGCCTCCTAAACTTATTTTGGCCTGTCTTTATTGAAGCATGACAGACATAATGGGGCTCATACTCACCTTCTCAGCTTGATGTAGGACCTCATCTGCTTTTTGCTCCCTTGGTTTGGTTCAGGGAACTCATAGGCACCTTCACACCATGAATTTATCCAATTAAGATTTTAATGGAAGTGAGTTAAAATTAATTTGCAGTGTAACTCCCAAATCTTATGCTGGTGCACTATAAAAACCTTGTCCTTTGCCATCTTGTACTTGAGAAGATTGTTTTTCTAATTTTATATTTGTTTTCAGTTGACTACATTTAGAACAGTAACTACAAAAGAGTATTTTGGACTTGTATTTTGTTTTTGTTGCTTTTTTAAATCAGTATTTGTGCAGCAGAAAGACTAGTTACCAGGTCCACTTTGGTACTTTAAATAGCAAAAATGGGACAGGGAAAAGAGAAGGGAACAATATTATCTTATCTATTGCCCCTCTGTGCCAGGCACAGTACTAAGTGCTGCCATGAAGAAACTGACAAAGATTGGTTAAGTGACTTGCCTGAGGTCATACAGAGATAAAGTGACTGATGCTTCAGGGGCTTCCTCACCCAGAAGCCATCTCCTATGACACCTATTTGTTATGGGCCAGAACTCTGAACTTGAAACAAGGTATTAAGTGGAATTGATGAGACAATGGTTATCTAGTTTAGCATGATGTTTAATAGTTCTCTAGTTCAGGAAGATTGATTTAATCTTACAACAAATAATAGTTCCCTAGTGATATAATGATTGGTTTATACTCAGTGTAGAGCATATAAGCTGAAAGCCTCAGCTACCTTCACACAGAGTGGCAGAGAAGACAAAGGACTGGGGGCAGGAGCTCAAGCTCTCAGAACCAAGGACAGAGATTCTGTTGATCTATGGTCAGGCTCCTGGTGGCAGGCTCTCCTCCTTCATTTTCTCCACTGAAACCAAGACTGCAGAAGGCCTCTAAGAAAGCTGCTCAGCCCCAGGCAAGGAGAAAAATAAAGGATTTGGACTTTAACCCCTGGCTACTCTTGTGGTGATTACTGAACTGAAAGAAGGCTACTCAAAGACCTCCAGTGATCCCCAAAAAAACGAACCAAAAGAACATTACACCTATTGTCTAAAAAATTCATTCTTGTTGGGACTGTAGTCTTATGTAGTTCTTGAGAACCAGTATGGGGTAATAGAAAAATTGGATTAGCTGATTATTCTTCTCACTGTTAAAGAATGGTTCTCATGGTCCCATTCTGCATATCTTCACATTTCCCTTGATTCAGTACTGTCAGGAAATATCCCAATTTATCTTCAGATTTTCCTAAATATGTCCAATTATCCTATGTTGTCTATTCATAGTTCCAGTATAATTAAAAGTTAAAAGTATGTCTCCTGTTTACTTTCTTAAAATATAAAATTGTTATCTTGTATTCTTTTGGGCTTTAGTCACTGTCTAAACAGTGTGACATTAAAATGCTATTCAGTGGTACAAATACGTTTTCGCACTATTTAAAATTATATGTTATACAGTATAAACATTTTTGCAAACCATACTAGTGGTTACTTACCTATCTTTAGAATGACTTCTTTTTTCTCTGAGAAGCTGCTTGCAACAGTATGACTGAGGAATGTAAGCACACTCATCTCTCTTATTGGAATCTCTAAAATATGTTTTATAACCTCAGAGTGATTTTTTTTTTAGAGTAATTGTATTAGTTATGTTATGGCAAACTAATCTTTTTTATAAACGGACAAATGTTTTACAATTTAGAGCCATTTCTGGTCATATTTCTTTGAATAGGCCATTGCTGGGTAAGTGGTGTATGCATAAGGCGGTGGTATTTCCCCTTTTATTCTCCTTTTAGTAAAAATAATCACAACAACATTGATAACTGCATTGACAAATTACTAGCTTTCATTATTGGGGTTTGTGACTATAGCACGAGTAATGAAAAGCCATACATCTGACACAGAGATTGTTTGAAAATGAAAAGTTTCACAGTTTCCTGAAGTGAAGAAACATTTTCCAAAATGTGAGAAGGATTCTACACATTTGACATATCTCTTTTTGACCATTAGTCTTAAAACAGCTTGCTTTCCTATATCCCAGATGTTAAGCATAGTTGTAACATAGATGAAAAACAGAAATTGTTGTTATTATGAAACATCTTGCCTCAAGGGTCTCTTCATTCCAGTCCATTCCCCACATACCTAACAAAATACAGGTTTGATCATGTCAGCCCCCTGACACAAACTCAATAAATGCTCCAATTTATTGATAAAATTTATTTATAAATTTATTTATAAAATCTTTGAAGGATTTTTTATTCAGTAGGAAAGTGATGTAATCAGGACAGTGCTTTAGGGTATCACTTTGGCAGCTCCATATGGACAGCAAGGAGACCCTGTGCCTAGAGTCAAGAAAACCTGAGTTCAAATCTGGCTTCAGATACTTAACTAGTTCTGATTGTGGGTAATTCCCTTCACTTCTGTTTGCATCAATTTCTTCATCTGCAAAATGAGGACAATAATAGCATGGTCTAGCACGGTATGTAGTATGTAGTAAATGGACATAAATATTAACTACATTTATTCATTTAGTGCTTACTAATTCCTACTATGTGCCAGGCATTATACTAGAGCAATGACTCTCAAAATGTGATCTGTGACCCTCCAGAAACCTTTTATGGGGGTTCACAAGATCAAAGCTATTTTCATAGTAATATGAAATTTTGATGAAATAAGGTAGTAATACAAAGATATTTTAATTTCTAATATAAAAAAGATTTGTAACCCACATTAAAAAAAAACACCTCTTTGGGAATGTCTCAGTAGTTTTTTGAGAGTGTGGGACCCTAAGACCAACAAGATTGAGAACTTCTAATGTGGAGAATAAATTGGGAAGAGGAAAGGTGGGACAAGTCTGTAATGGTAATAATTTAGGCAAGAAGTAATAAAGTTCTTTACTAAAACTAGCCTTGTGAGAGGAGGTAAGGGGAAGTATGTAAAAGAAGGGATAGAGACAGACATGACAAGATTTGGCACATGATTGGTTATGTGGGTGAGGGAAATCAAAGAGCTTGCAATAATTATGAGCTTGTGAGCCTGGGAGGTTGAAAGGATGATGTTAGTGTGGACATAAATTTGGAACTTGAGAAGAGGGGTGAGTTTGAAGGGAAAGCTATGAAGTTGTATTCTGCCTTTGTTGAGTTTAAGGAACTTAGCACACATTTATTTAGAACCGAGGAGAGAAAGAATAGGGCTGGATATATAGTGTTGGAAATCGGCTACAGAAAGATGATAATGGAATCCTGTAAAGCTAATGAGACTGCCTTGAGAAAAGAGAAGGCTGTAGACAGATCCTTTTGGTGGGGGTGGGACATGAAATTTGATCTGGCCATGCAGACAGACTGTGACTTAATAACTCCTCTTCACCTTTCTAACTTAATACTGGCAAACAGGAGTTTATTGTTAATTCCTTGCCATGTATGCATTTTTACCCATGGTAAAGAGTTGGACCCTTTCTGATTCCTAACCATAATATTGTGGTTAGGGTGATGTGATCCCAGTTACTACAGGACACTGTCACCTCTCCCTTCAGCTAAGCAGTCTGACTAGAACTATCCCAGTAATCTCTATCTATATCTTTATACACATACACATATGTATGCATATACACATATGCATATATATGTATATTCACATTTATTGTGTATATAATTCTCTCAAGGAATATGATAAAAAAATGGGAACAATGTGAAATTTGAAATTATAAATCAGTAATCATCAGTGCTAACTGGTACTGGGTAAAAAATGAAAAAGTCAATTGTGGAACAGATTAAGTAAATAATATATGGAAGCAAATGAAGAGTAGCTTAGTGTTTGCTAAACCCAAAGACCATCTCAGAAGTGGAAAGCAGTTAGGTAGAAATTGGGTTTGGGTCATCATTTACACCCAAGAAGAACCACAACAAGAGCAATAATAATGGCTAGCATTTATGTAGTGATTGAAGATTTATAAAGTACTTTAAGCATGTTATTTCACAGTGAGCTCCAAATGTATTCAGAATGTAGATCTAAAAGGTCATATCATGCACAAATTAGAGGAGCGAGGAAGGAGATCTATTAATGGAAAAATACTGACGATAATATTTTAAGGTTAATGTAGCTATGTGTCCCAAAATAATATCTTTATTATGAGAATTCTTTTCTTTTTCTTTCCAATTTATTGCCCCCTCAACATCATTCCTAATCACTGAGCACCTGTTCCCCTCCATCTTCCTGTCCCCAAATCCTTACCTGTCTGTCTTGTTAACCGTCAGTAGGTATTTCTCAACAGCTGTCATTATTGATTCACCACAAAAACAGATCTTTCTTGCCAGTTACATCTTAATCCCTCTTTTGCTTCCTTTTGACCTACATTTCCCCAACCTGTCTTTACCATATTTTGCCACTTCTTTCCTTTTCTTTATCAATCCATGTTTGACAAATTCGATGCATTGGAAATAGTGCTGATGCTGAAGTCAGAGACTGACTTCAAGACTTCTTTCTCCTCCCCTCCCTCCCCCCTGGCAATTCTTGCTGTCTTGTGTGTCTGTGGACAAGTCAAGTCTCCTTGAATTTTAGTTTGTTCATTTATAGAATGAGTACATTGGAGGGAACAGCCTCTTTTCTACTCTGCAGAGGTGACCCTCTTAGGTCAGGGGACCTAAGCTTCATGGTTAAAAAGGAGATCATTTTCTGGTGAATGATTTCTTTAGGATTATTTAAACCAGGGACAATGTTCATATCTATGTTCTTTAGCATTCACATAATAAAAGAAATAGAATGTGGTTCTACCAATAAGGATTAAATGCTTCAAATACTTAAGTACTTGATACATCTGTTGCAAATGAAAATAAATTCTTCAACATTAATTTCTATTGGGTTATTTCTTTGCTTATATTAGTCATTTCCCCCTGGAGCAGAATTCATCAAATGTTTATAAAACCTTATGAATAATATAGTTATTGAATTTTATCCTTATATGTAGTTTCTACTATTTGACTAAATTATTGTTTATTTCCCAATTTTACAGTTTTTTCAGAATTTATAGTTAGATTATCATAATAATATAGCTTTGCTTGCATGCTTGCTGATAAAATGTCTAAAAGACTTTTTTATGAACAGCTTTTAGAACTAATAAGAAATGGCCCATCCAAATTCATGACAAATTTACATATAGGAAATTTAATGATGTATCTATAATTGTCATGCATGAGGAAGAATATTCCTCATCTGATTTCAGTGATCCTTAGTAGATCATTGAAGTTCCTTTTATAGCCGATAATCTAAAAGGTAATAAACAACACAGTATGTGTCAGACCCAAATTCATGATAAAAGAGATGAAAAGCCAAAATAACCGAAAGGAAAAGATGGTTCATCTGCTTCTCATGCAGTGGGAGGCCTATTGAAACAGGTTTATATCATTACATATTCATCTGGTCCTACTGAATATTCTATAACCTATGTCATCAAGACAAGTCTCCTTTCTTTAGTTCTAATTTTATTTAGTGAATCAGTGCTTCAGAAATCAATGCAATTAGAAATGAACAAATGCTTATGACCAGTGAGTAACAGGCAATTACTATCCCATGTAAATAGCCATTTACATTAGAGGAATTAGAAAAATTCATTGTTTTTTGTTTTTCATTTTCATTTGTTTTTCCTTTTTTTCCTGGTAAATTTATTTTTAACAATACTTTGCTTTATGAATCACATTGGGAGAGAAAAATCAGAGCAAAAGGGGAAAACTATGGGAGAGATTTAAAAAAAACACAGAAAAAAGAAGTGTACATAGCATTTGTTGATTTACATGGTTTCTTTATTTCTTTTTTCTGCATGCAGATGACATTTTCTGTCCAAAATCTATTGAGATTTCATTGGATCACTGAATCACTGAGAAGAATCAAATCTTTCATAATTGATCATCACACATTCTTGCTGTTATTACATACAATGTATTCCTGGTTCTGATGCTTAGTTCATGTAAATCTTTCTAGACCTTTCTAAAATCAGCTTATTCATGATTTTTTTTAATGGAACAATATTCCATTATCTTCATATACCAAAACCACTTCTGCCATTCTTCAATTGATGGGCATATACTCATTTTCCAACTCTTTGCTTCTATGGTGGAAGAAATTTAAGATTAAAAAAGTATGTGGAATAGCTCCTGAAGCACTGTCCTTTACTCAATAAAACTAAGCCATATAATTGATTCTTAGATATAATGAGATACCTTCACTTTGACCTGAAATATGAAAGGGAGTGAAATCTGTTTCAGGACAAGTTTTATCTAGCATTCTTGTCTTGGGATTCTTTTATTGAAAATTGTCAGAATACATTCATTCCTGGTGTATATATAACAGCTGATGAGCAATTGCTGCCATGCTAGACACACTGTAAATTTATTCAATTAATGTCAAACAAATCAGACAGATTTGGCCTGAAATTTTGATTGGCAATAGACACCAAAAACAAATACTTGTTAAGTAGATTCTTTCACTTGGAAAAAGACAATACTAAGAAGCAATGATAGCAGTGATGTTGAAGGATGTAAAATTACTATTTTAAAAATGTATAGCTGGGGCAATTATTTTATACCCCTCGATGTACCTTTCCTTGAGGTATGTAAAGCAAAAGTGAAACCTAGTTAGGACTACTTTTCAGAACCATAGAGAACTCAGAAGTAATGGAGGGTCACGTAGGCGTCTGAATGAAACTCTGGTTTTGAAATCTACAGAGAAGCCTAGAGTGACCCAGGCTTCTGGTGCCAGTGTTAAGAGATCCAAGTTTGTAACTGTCCTGAGCACCTTCCATCCATACATTCAGAGTCT
This sequence comes from Sminthopsis crassicaudata, assembly GCF_048593235.1. Lineage (NCBI taxonomy): Eukaryota > Metazoa > Chordata > Mammalia > Dasyuromorphia > Dasyuridae > Sminthopsis > Sminthopsis crassicaudata. The sequence continues at coordinate 86,928,322 of NC_133619.1, read as the reverse complement.
TTCAGAAAACAACCCAAAGCAAAAGTCAAATACTCTCCCGTTTGACAAGAAAATGTCAAGGTGTTGCTTAGTGAAAGCTGTATGCCATCTGAGAGGGCTATACAGGAGATCAGTCAAGGGGTAAATAAAAAGTTAGAGCTACCATGAAAGTATGAATCTTTCTTCAGCTACAGTGCCCCAGTCGTAACCCTACGAAGTATAACAGCTTTGAAAAAGAAAACAAAAACCTATTTCTGGCAAATGCACAAAGGAAAAGTATGTAAAAACAATTCTTAAAATGGTTCAAAGGAGTATATTTGATACTAAATATTTCTTCCTCTTATCTGTGCAGATCCATTTTAAATGCAAATAATTAAAAGCAGATATATTACTTGGAAATAAAAAATTTTTCATACTATTCTTTATTTCCATTTGACATCTGAATAAAAAAAATGCACTGTGTCAATTGATACAGCTTGGTTCTTTGAGGTGTTCTTAAATTCTGGTCTTTTTAGTGCTACAGTTTTCACCTTGACATAGTTGCTTTAAAATGAGCATTGTTTTATGGCTATTTCACAATCTGAAGTTGAATTCTAGGAAAAAAATGCATTATTTTTCCTATAGCTATCTGATGGGATTGAGGTCATGCCACCTCATGCATGGAACTAATTATTTCCTGCTCTCTCTTTCCTGTACAGAGCCTTTCATCCTACTATAAAGGAGGATTTGAGCAGAAAATGAGTAGGCGAGAAGCTAGTCTTATTTTAGGCATAAGGTAGGTGTATTGCATAAGTATTGTTTTTCTTCTGTGACCAGGTTTGCCCTTTGAAAAAAGGAGAAAATGTATCTTATATTTCAAAATTGGAGGGATGAGAGATGTTTTGAATGTTTATATTTTGAAATATCAAATCCGGGCGTCTACTTACAGCAGAAAATATAAACAATCAAAAAATCTGGCTTCGTGCCTTAAGGACAAAAATCTGCAGCTGTTGAAATAAACCTTCAGAAATAGGCAAAATTTCACTTATTCTGGTACTTTGAATGCTTACTGAGTTCACTATTGGACTTTGAGATATGATATATCACAGTTTGCTTGTGGAATCTTGCTAAAAAAAATTTCCTAGCCTCCTTTAATATGCACCATATTTTCTTTGCATCTATTTCATCTTAGTTCTCATTTGTTATTTATAAAAGAGAGAAAACAAGGAATTTCATAGTGGTTTTTACATTATGAGAGTATACTTCTGTCCAAGAGAATGACACAATTCACACATATGCCTAGGAAAGATTATTTTTTCCAGATTTATTGAAAATGTATTGGAGAGAAGTGAAACTGGAAGCAGGAAGACCAATTATGAAGCTTTTTCAGTAGTCTGGGCAAAAAGAAATACCCTAGAATAAGTATCTATGTGGATGGAGAGAATGGTATCAACACTAACACTGCTGCTGAGGTCAAATCAACTGGACTCTTGATTGGATTAGAGGAGGACAAAGAATTAATGATTGCCCTATGGTTATTCTGGTTTACTGGAACTGTGGGAAACTCTCACAAATTTGGTATGTTTTTTTAAATAAGGGTTTCAGTGGAGATAATGGGCCAGTTTTATGAAGTCTTAAAATACTGGTTTCTTGGGAGTTAAAATTTCAGCTAGATTTTGATCTTTCTCCAGATTAAATCTTGTTCTTCTTGATATATCTTAACTTTATTGACACTCTCTAGCCCAAGTGTTCTTCTCCATTTTTGTGTCAGGAATCCCTTTGGCAATTTGGTGAAGCCTTTGGATTTCTCAGAATCATGTTCTTAAATTCATAAAATAAAACACATATCAAAATATATATCAAAATATTTAAAAAACAATTTCATAGACCCACATTTAAGGATGCTGCTCTAGTAGGGAAAAAAAAAACCTAAACCCAAACTTCATATTGTTCATCTGATAACAATCTGTACTTATAAGGCTTCTTATACATTTTACTTGTTATGTTTTTGATTATTTTGTTTTTGTTTTTGTTGATTGGTTTTTTTGTTGTCATTCTTTTGATATCATTCATCCTCCATTTCTTTTCTTGTTTCTTCTCTTCTGTGTTTCCTTGAACATAAAATTTTCATCTAGCCCCTACTTTTATAATAGCTTTTTATTTTCAAAGTACATGTTTTCAATAGTTTTCAACATTCATCCCTGCAAAAACCCTGTGCACAGCAAACAATCCAATATATGTTAAGCGTGCAATTCTTCTATTCATATTTCCATGATTATCATGCTGCACAAGAAAAACCAGATCCAAAAGGAAAAGAAATTGCAAAAGAAAAAAAAAAGCAAACAAAAAAAAGGGGGGGGTGAAAATAGTATGCTTTAATCTATATTCAGTCTCCATAATTTTTTCTCTGGATGCAGATGGTGCTCTCTATGCCAAGTCTATTGGAAGTGCCTTGAATTACTGTAGTGTTGAAGAGAGCCATGTCCTTCAGAATTGATCATCACTTGTTGTCTTGTTGTTACTTTGTACAATGTTCTCTTGGTTCTGCTCACTTAGCTTCAGTTCATGTAAGTCTCTCCATAGCCCCTACTTTTTAGGGCTCTTTTTGCCAAAATAAATTTGATCTGTGCCTTAGACATGCTTACCTGTAGTAGTTAGACTTTTTTATTTAGAGGTTAAGAAATGGAGGAACAGAGCTTAAGCAGCAACAGTCCAATGACCTTTTCTCCATCTTCATTCTGTTTAATTTCTTTGTAGCATAATATTGTTGATCATCCTTATCTTGATATTCTCTTCTCTCTCGACTTTGGGGACTACTCCCTCCTGGCTCACTTCCCTATTTGCTATCTCCTTGGCTGGATCCTCCTCCAGGTCCTGCCCTCTAACCCTGGGGTCTCTCGGGCCTGGGCCCTGGGCTCCCATTCGTTCTTCAGTCCCAAGGAGGACCCATGACACCTTGTCATGCAAGTGAGTTGGACTTGAGTGAGGCAGGACTGGGCAAGGTCATGGGGCCTCATTCTCTCCTGTGGAGTCATGCAGATCCAATGGCCAGGTGCAGATCAGGAGAGTGAAGGTGGGAGACCTGGGCCTTTTTAAGCTCTTGTCTTTATCAGGTCTCAGCTTGACTAGAGTAAGGGCCCATTGCTAAGAAAAGAGAATGACTTATTTTGCTTAATCAAAAAAAAAAAGTCAGTCTGGGAGGAGAAGCCCTTGGGGTTTCTGGCCAGAACAGAAACCAATTGTTATTTTTACATTTGCTCTGAGCTAATCAGGACCCAAAAAAGGACCAATTGGGACCTGCCCAGGACCTATTGTTGGTCAGTCAATGAGAGCCAGAGTGATTTAGGTTTAAGGTTGGTCCTGGCCCTATTACAAGATCCTTCTAGTTTCTCAGAGTCATAACCTAGAAATCACGTTGGACTCCTTACTGTCTCGGATCCTTTCTATCCAAGTTGTTGCCAAGGCCTGTTGCTTTCACCTTTGCAACATCTCTCAATATGTTCTTCTCTTCTCTGACATGCTCCACTCTAGTGCACACTTATCTCCTCACATCTGGATGTTGTAACAACCGCTGGTATATCTGTCTGCCCCAAGTCTTTCTTTACTCCAGTCCATTTTCAATTCAGCAATAAATTTAAAATCATTTTGCTAAAATGCAGGGTCAATTATGCCACCAACTACTTAATAAAATCCAGTGTGATTTCCTATGCCTTTCAGGATCAAATACAGATCCTTCTGTATGGCTTTCAAAGCCTTTAATAATCTAGCTTTGTCTTAACTTTCTAGTCTTCTTGTACTTTATTCCTTCCTGCTATTATTATAATAACACTAGCCTTCTGGCTATTTCATGAAAAAAAAAGACACTCACTCTTTTTCCTGGCTTTAGGCTCTCCCACTTCATCTCTATTTCCTGAATTCCTTGGCTTCCTTTAATTTTAACTAAAATCCCATCTTTTCCAGGAAATCTTTTCCAACCTCTCTTAATTCTAGTACTTCTGCTCAGTTAATTATTTCTCATTTATACTGTATATAGCATGTTTTGTATGTATCTGTTTGCAGATTCTCTCTCCATTAGATTATAAAATCCTTGAGGGTAAGAACTGTCTTTTACATCTTTTTGTATTTTTAGAATTTTGCACAATGTCTGGTACATGATGCATACTTAATAAATGTTGATTGATCATTGATCTGTTATGTGCCCCATTGGAGTATGAACGGGGACTGTCTCACATTTTCTCTTTGTACCCCCATACTTAGCAAAGTACTTAGCATAGGTTGTGGCACATAATATATACTTAATATTCATTGATTGATTAAACATCATTTAGGAAGCATCAGAGCTGGACTAGGACCTAGCATTCCCTCTGCATTTCATAGGGTCATGGGATTAGAGCTGAAAGGGCCATAAATAAGATCATGGATCTAGAGATGGAAAGGATTTCAGGTCATATAGTACAGTGTCATTTCACAAATGAGAAAGCAGAGACCTAGGGATAATAAATGGTCATTGCAAATATCATAGTCATGTCAAGCTCAAAGCTTCTGACTTCAAGTGACCCTGCATTCAGCTTAGTGACTTTTACAATGTTGTTTCTAGCCTTGATAGATTTATATTAGTCGAAAGGAATGTACTCCCGTTGCTGGTATTGTAAACTGATCTAACCAACACACACATACACACACACACACACACACACACACACACACAAACACACACAATTTATCAAAACTCTTTTTGTGATGGCAAAGAATGGGAAATTGAGAGGATATTCATTAATTGGGGAATGACTGAACAGTTCTAGTATATGATTATGATGGTATACTATTGTACTATAAGAAATGATGAGCAGGATACTTTCACAAAAATTGGGAAGATTTATATGAACTGATAGAAAGTGAAATGAGCAGAACCAGAACATTATACATAATAACAGTAATATTTGACAATGATCAACTTTGATAGACTTAGCTATTCCCAACAATAAAATGATCTAAGACAGTTCTGAAGGACTTATGTTGAAAAATGCTGTCCACCTCCAGAGAAAGAACTGATGGAGTCTGAATGCAAATCAAAGCATACTTTTAAAAACTATTTTTTTTTTGCTTTGTTTTGGTGTTTTTGGTCCATTTTTTATTTTGTAATGTGGCTAAAATAGAAATAAAGTCTTGAATGACTGCATATTTATAATTTATATAAAATTGCTTGCTTTCTCAAGACAGAGGAAGGAGAGAATTTAGAACTCAAAATTAAAAAAAAATAAGTGGGTTTTTTTTTACATGTAATTGAGAAAAAATATAACTCAATTGGTATTTCAAAAGAAAAGTGCTCATCCTTTTCACTAACATTGAACCTAGATCCTTAATTGTTCAAATTATATAGCACCATTATATATTTTACATAGCAATTTACATAGATTATTCCTTTTGATTATCAGAAGAACCCTGGATGGTATTTTAAAGAAGTTTGTCTTTGCCCAAGGTCACACAGTTAGTTTGCAGGGGTACAGTCTAAATCCAGGGCTCCTAACAAAACCCAGTGTTCTCTTCACTAAACCATAGCAGTAGGTTTTTTTGCAGAGTTTTCCTAAATATATTAAGCATAATACTCCACTAAACTGCTAAGTTCTTATTATACATACAACACCATTGAAATCAAGGAGATAAAAAAAGCAGTGGTGCTGATTCATATGAAATATCTCTTTCCTCTGGGAGACACAAAGTTTTGGGAGAGATTGAGAAAAAAAAGTACCATCTCTTCAAGACAGCATCTTGTTTTGTTTTGTTTTTTACTGAGGCATTTGGAGTTAAGTGACTTGTCCAGGGTCACACAACTAGGAAGCATTAAATGTCTGAGATAAGTTTTGAACTCAGGTCCTTCTGACTTCAGGGCTGGTCCTGTATCCACTGCACTACCTAGCAGCTCCACATCTTATATTTTTAAGACTCTTTTTTAGGAAAAGCACAGCAAAAAAAAAAAAAAAAAAAAAAAAAATGTCCAGATGTATAGGATAAGAAATCATTATTCCTTTTTTGGTTACTAATAGTCCCATGAATTTGATGTGTTAATTATTAAGCACTAGAATCTAATTTAAGTTTCTAATTTAGTAATACTTTATTTATCTGGGATTCCGTTACTGTGAAATCTCAACACATCATGGATCACAGTGGCTATGCAAAGGAATTAATTTTTAAAAGACTTAAACAGCCAAAATATATTTTTAAAAAAATCTTTAGATTAACTAAAGGGTTTTGTTTTTGTTTTTGTTTTTTTTGTATTTTATCCAGAAAGGTCAAACTTCACTTAAAACCTGTTTACTTTTAAATACAGTTCTAAAGCCTGACAATCTGATTTTCCAGCCCATAGTGTGTTAAAAGCACCAAAATTGAGAGGTACACTGATAGCAGCAATTAGGGACATCCAGGCCGGGAGTAAGGAATGAAACCACAAACCTGTAAATAGTGATGACATGAGCTTGGGAAGCATTATAGGAAGGTACAAGTAACTAGACTTACCTCAGTAATCCATTAGAGTATTAATATATTCTAAAACAGTAATAACAGATGTTCTTAGTGCATAATCCCCTGAGTCATCAAGAAAAGGTTAAATTAAGTTTAGAATGTTCCATTTACAAAGGCAGGGAAGCAGAAAAGATGCATTAGCAAGACTATCCAAAATATTTTTGGCACTTAGAGGTTGACTTCACTTAGTAATTGTATGAAATATTTCACTCCCTAATAATGTCAAATAAGTGAAATTTTCCTGATGATTTTAAAATCTTGTTTATATTTCTCCTAGAATGTGAAGACAAACATCCAAACTTTTCTCATAGCATATTTTGTAGGGTTAGATTAATTTAAATATGTCCCTGAATCCTGTTAAGAGATCATTCGATTTAAAAAAAGGACTCTCATTACTTAACATACTCTAAACACTGTGACTCTTATGCCTTGTATATTGTGTAAAAGCTTCTTGAGAACAGAAGATAGAGATGTAGGGAAACAAAACAATATATAAACTGGGTCAAAGATTTATTTGGTTGAAGTAAAAAAATGTAATTTCATGTTTGTCCACAAGATGGTGAAATTTTCACTGGTTTTTAATTTTCCAAAACCCATATAAGTTGTTAATTTACAATCTGCATTTGACACTATTTATTGTAAGCGCTTTAATTTATTTTTACAGCCCATCTGCTGGCAAGGCCAAGATTAGAACAGCTCACAGGAGAATCATGATTTTGAATCACCCAGATAAAGGTACATGGAATTTCTATTTTCAATAATATCATGTGGATCAGAATGTGCTAAGAACTCCCTTCAGTTCATTTAAGTTCATTGTGAATAATTTATTATGAAATTCACTAAATGATATACAGTTAGGATGGCAGTTTGTACTCCACATATATTATGACTTCTGTCATAAATAAATAAGATTATATTGGAGTTCGGTGACCCACAGAAGTGGTAGATTTATATTATCTGCTTTGGAGGATTTAGTTACTGATTTTTTATATATAGGAACCTGAACCTGTTTAGAGTTTCTGGCATTTTTGAGTGAAGAAGAGAAAGCTTGAATTATGAACTATTTGCTTGTATAAACTGATCTGAATGTGATGATGAGTTTCTGAAGGATCTGTTCTAAGTCATGGAGTTATTCTGAATTTCTTAATTCTGTTCTGTAAGACTCTGAAGCTGAGCCATTTGTTTTTAACTGGCCAGGTTTTTAATGTAAATTTATCTTACAGAAAAGCTATTATTATAACTTTAACTACACTACAGCTGGTTGAGAGAAAAAGCCCATATGTTCATTACTGTTTCTGCTTTAAAATAACAGATGGTAAAGAGTTGCCCTATATTTCAGAAGTCAAAGGGGGAAAGGGAGGAGAGTTGGGGTTTTTTAAAATTCTTGTTGACAGATTTAGTTTTCTAATGGGATAGGGCAATAAAGTGGGTTTCTACCAATCCCCACTCCCACCAAAATGAAATGTTCTTTCTTCAGCCCTGTTACTTTCTAAATTATTTTCTATAAAATTAATTTTTACCAGATATCATCCCATTGGTTTGGTATACTTGTTTTTAGTATGAATAATACAAACTTAAATTTTGAGGGGGAAAAAAAAAGTTGCTTTTAATGTTTTTAGATAGCTCCATTAATCACTGAAAATTCTGCTCGACTATTTTATTTCTCATTTAGTATTTCCAGAAAGCTATCACTTCCAGGTCAATAGATGCTACCACTTCCATGTCAAATAGATGTACCCTTACTGATTGATTTGTAATAGGGGTCAGGAATTCAGGCAGTTGGATCCTCCATATGTTGGACAGGTTGTTGATTGTGCTTATTGGCAAGGAAACAGAGTTTTTAAATACAGCAATTAGAGAATTTTTTTTTTCATACCCAAAGATAAGGGGAAAAGTATATATTAAGGTCCAATTTAGCTTAAATAAATGCTTGAATTTCTTTTCTTTCTTTTTTATTAAGCTACAGTATATTTCTACAGGGAAAGTTATATTAAAGTAATAATTTTCTGATATTCGCACACATGTATTGTACCTAGACTATATTGTAACACATGTAAAATGTATGGTATTGCCTGTCATCGGGGGGAGGGAATAGAGGGAGGGGGGGTAATTTGAAAAAATGAATACAAGGGATAATATTATAAAAAATATATATATAATTAAAAAAAAAAGTAATAATTTTCATGAATTCGTCTACTTATAATCCATGTAATATAGAAACTATATGTTACCATACTATTTAATGATTTGCCACCATTCTTTTTAGTTTTGAAGGACTATCACTATATTTCTTATCCTTCATTCAGATTACATTTTAAAATTTAGTGATAGTAATAGTCCATGTTTATATAACTTTTCAATTATCAAATACCTTCACATGTATTTTCATTTGATTCTCACAAGTCTCTTAAGTAGATTGTGCCAAGTATTGTATTTTTACTTGATAGATGAGGAAAATGAATCTTAGGTTAATCTTAGTGCAAGGTTACCCAGCTGTAAATGGTAGAATGAAGATTTGATGTAGGTCCTCCAATTCCAGTTTACCTTTTTTGCTTTTTTTTTTTTTTTTTTTTTTTTGTGGGAGAGTAGAATCAGAGGAATTGAGGAAATTCTTAATATTTTAATAATTTAAAAAATAAAACTACTATAAGTTAAGGAGAGATAGGAAATAAATACTAAGTGGCACAGAAAATAGACATAACTCTTGCATCTGTATAATAACCATTGAAGATGAGGTTATCTTGGAAAGTATCCAATTTTAATAAATATATATCAAGAAAAAGAAGGCAACAAACATGGTATAGTAGTTTGGGAATAGGCCCTGGAGTCAGGAAAACCTAGATTGGTGCTGTATACCATCACAGCTCAGAACTCCTATATACAAATGATTCCCCCAGTCTCAAGAGTAGCAGGGATTAAAGGGGTATACTATCACATTTGGCAATTCATTGCTGCATTCTTTTTCTTTTACCATTCTTTGGTGTATTTGCTTTGTCCAGATAAACAGTATGTTAAAAATTGTTATGAGAATTTATACTCTGTGGCTTGCCTCTGAAATTAATGCATAATGTTTCTTTTTTTTAATTTTTTATTTTCTTTTTTTTTTTAATTTTATTTATAATTTTTTTGACAGTATATATGCATGAGTAATTTTTTTTTAATAACATTATGCCTTGTATTCATTTTTCCAAATTATCCCCTCCCTCCCTCTACTCCCTTCCCTTGATGACAGGCAATCCCATACATTTTACATGTGTTACAATATATGTGTGTAAATACCATTTTCTTGTAATGCATAATGTTTCTAGTTGTTGATCATATTGGATCAGGAATCTGTTCATCTAATCTCTTGCATGATAACTCTATTTTTCTATCCTTTTGATCACTTATGAAAGGGAAGTGAATTAAAAAAATAATAATAAATAATAACATAGTATCCTAAAAGTAAGAAGAGATCTCCTATGGTTAGTGCAGTAACTTTTTTTGGTTACCTTTGAATCTCATAAATGATAATTATAGTTTGGCTAAGACAGACATCTACAGAGAATACCTAATACTGAATTTGCCTGCCTTAGTTCTGTACCTGCCACAATTGGGCAAGTTCAAGTTGCTCATGTATATTGTATGACTGATCTTGGAGGCCTGACACTTAGAGTTAGAAAGTAAAAGGAGAACTGAATTCTAATGAAGGGTTAAACTTGACAAAATACCACTCCATGTGCTGATTGAATTGTTAATTGAATGTGCTGATAGGGTCTACCTTGAGAGACCTAGCTTCATGGATTGAAATGCCAAAAGGTAGGTTTTTAAATTGTTGGTAACCACTGAGGAATGGAAGAAATGGAAATGGTGAACCCCACTGGAAATAACCAGCTGACTTCATCACAAACTGGTCCTGCCGGACACACCAACCTGATTTTCTTTTAAAACAGGTTATTAAACTACAAGATTGGAGGAAGACATTGAGTTTACCAGGAGTATATCAAAGTATTTTACAAAATCTTTCATGTTATTCTTGTAGAAAAAATGGCGAGAGATGGATTAGAGAATTGAATGACTAAATGGGTATTAAAGTGGTTGACTAGAAAGCCTATAGACTTCATGTCATACAAAAAGGCAATGCCCCCATATTATCTTCTTTTTTGATTTGAGGATAATAGAATTAAATCACAAAATCACATAGTCACTGGAATCTGACTCCCTTAATCTAGTTACCCTTCTCTTACACAGGAGGGAACTAAGAAGTGAACCAGGAAGAGTAAGTGCTTTCTCTGAGGTCATAGAGCTAATATATGATAAAACCAATACTTAAAAACCATGGTCATATGGCCTTGCTGTGTTCTTTCTAGCACACCATTGTGCTTCTCATACACTTTTTTTATTAGATGTTGCATCTGTCCTTCCATATTTGTTCCTTATTTGTTAGATTCAAATATCAAAATTCTACTTTTGATAGAGCTGTGACTTTAGTGTGGCTAATTCTTCCCTCAGCACAGATTGCAGCCCAATTGGAGTTCCCCAAATTTTTCCCCCAATAGATGACCCTGGAGCATCCATTTGTTAGCTTTATCTTTCACTCTTACTGCCCCCCCATCTTAAGTAAAGTTTTTTGTTAGCAGTATGTTGGATCTTCCTCATGCCCACCATGTACCACTACACTGGGGTTTGGATGTTTCACACTCTTAATTATTATTTAAGGACAGTTTTGTTCTATGATATATAGTTGTACATCACCAGAAAAATACTGTTATTTAAAAGCTGTGCCTTTGCTTCAGAGGGAAACTTTGGGGACATTAAAAGCACTATGCAGTTTTCCAAAGGCAATTCAGCTTGATCTCCTTTTTCAATTTCTGCATTCAACTCACTGTCCATCTATCTTTCCATTTATATGGACTAATGGGCAAGCTTTGAATTAAAACATCCATCTGCACATCATACTCTGCATAATAGGCATACTTCATCCTCTTGTTTTTCCTACATGGATAAGTAAGTCAAACATTCTTGAAAAGTTATAATTCATATTTAGAATCCTTTATCGTATTCTGGAATTTGATATAATCTATAAACAAGAATAGCTGCAGGGTTTCACTTGGATTATTCCCTTGGAAACCTCCATGACAGTGGCAAACACCTTTGGCAGTTGTATGTCTCTGTTTTACATAGTCTTGCATCCTTCTAATTTACCTTGAGATAAGACATGGATCTTGTCAGACTCAAAATTCTCATTATGTAATTCATTGTTTGTCTACACTGGATTTGAACTTAAAAAAAAAAAAGAAAAACAGGTGTATATTCAGTGTCCTTATCTCTATTTTATAGATTTGGGGTGGGTAAGTTTGAAGAATCACAGGAGCCCCACTCTCTTAAATGGGAGCTGCCACTGTTTTAGGAAAGAAACAGCCATAATTAACTTCTCTCCCAATTCTTTTTTCCAGTCTTGCCATCCATTCTTTCTTCCCTCTCCCCTCTTTCTTTTATCCTCATCTCTTCCTCCCTAGGCCTGAAACCATGATCATATCAACTCTTATCATTTTCCTAGATGAGGTATTTAAATCTATTATCCCGTGGCCCCACTTAGCCAGCCCAGGTGAATTTCAGAGTGTCTCTCCACGGTCACCCCTTTCTTTTAATTTTTGTCTTCTTATTAGAATATAAGCTTCTTGAAGGCAGAGATCGTCTTTGTTTTTGTATTTATTTCCCAAGAATTGGGCTTAAGAAATGCTTTTTCAGTCACAGACAAATCTACAACAATATTAGTCAGAAGTACTATCTGGAGGAAAGAGTGCTTTATTTTTTACTTCTAGGTCAGTATTCTTACTTATTAGATTCTGTTATCAATAAATCACAGTTATTTTAAAAGAGTCATTAATTTTAAAATCTTGACTATCCTTTCTTATACTGGCTAACATTTCTGAACACCATTATTTTCCATCCAAAATTTAATTAGCAATAAAACATTTTGTCTATAATTTGTTGTTGGTATAAAAACACTATTAATAAATATCTTCACTCCTAATATGTAGCTGTTTCCTCTACAGAAAAACAACAATATTTCTTCATTGAAATGTTACTGTTAGTGAAGCTTAGTGATTTGATAAAATAAATGTTTATTGAATTAAATTAAATTGAAAGGGGCAATGGAATGGCAGCTTAACATTCATTAGCAATAGGATGCATTTACTGAGCACCTATTTGTACATGACACTTTGCTTTTGTTTTTTAAAGCACTGAGATTTTTCTTTTTTCTTTTCTAATTCTCTCCCTCTCCCCCATTGAAAAAGCAAGAAAAAAATATATATAGTCATGCAAAACAAGCCATGTTTCCCCACTCCCACTCCCATTCCCCTTCCCTTTAAAAAAAAAAAAAAAAGGAAGGAAAAGAAAGAAAAATTTTAAAAAATATGCTTCATTATGCACTGAGTTCATCAATTCTCCCTCTGGGGGCGAATGGCATGTTTCATTATGAATCATTTGATGGATTATTGTGTTGTTCAGAGTTTATTAGGTTTTTCAAAGTTGATTTTCTTACAATATTGCTCTATTGTATAGATTGTTCTGGTTCTGTTTACTTTACTTTGTTTCAGTTCATAAAAATCTTCCCATGTTTTTTTGAAACCATGCCTTCATCATTTCTTTCAGCTGATAATATTCCTTTACATTCATATATCACAACTTGTTTATCTATTCCCATTTGATGATGGTCATCTTCTCAAATTCTAATTCTTTGACACCACAAAAAGAGTTTTCTACAAATATTTTTGTACATATGAGTCCCTTTCCTCTTATGATGATCCCTTCTGGGTATAGACCTAATAGCAGCATTGCTGGATCATAGGGCATGGACAGTTTAATAGCTTTTTGGGCATAGTTCAAATTGCTTTTCCAGAACATTTGGACTAATTCACATATGCACTGATGGTATATTAGTGTATCCGTTTCCCCACATTCCTTCCAAAATTTGTCATTTTTACCTTTGTTTTAAAAATGTTAACCATTCTTAGGGATATGAGATGGTACCTCAGATTAGTTTTAATTTTAATTTTTAATTTCTGGTGATTTAAAGCATTTTTTTTTCATAGAGCTCTTGGCTTCTGCTGAAAAACTGCTTCTTCATATCCCTTGGCTTATTATTTTAAGTTAAGGAATGGATTTCTTATAGATTTGACTCAGTTACATATATATTTTAGAAATGAGGCCTTTATCAAAGAAACATGATACAAAGATTCTTTTACAATTTCCTGCTTTTCTTCTAAGGTTAAATGTGTTGGTTTTGTTTACTAAAATTTTTTAAAATTATGTAGTTAGAATTATCCATTTTATCTCATCTGAACCCCTTTATCTTGTTTGGCAGTGAACTCTACCCTTATTTATAGATTTGACAGATAAATTCTTCCATGCTCCACTAATTTGCTTAAGATAAAACATTTATGTTTGAATCACACATCCATTTTGAGTTTATCTTGGTATGTGATATGGGATGATAGTCCATGCCTAATGTTCACTAACCTGATTTCTAAGTTTCCCGACAGTTTTTTGACAAATAATAAGTTTTTGTATCAATAGCTGGTATCTTTGGGTGTATCAGACTGATGTGCTTTTAGATTTGGTATCTTATGTATCTTAATCGTTCTGATAACTGATCAGCCTTTTTATTTCTTCCCCAGTACCAAAGTGTTTTGATGATTATGGTGTTTTTGGCATTTTTGAGTTTTGGTATTACTAGGTTCTCTCTTTTTTTTCCATTTTCTTGCCATTACTTCTCCTTATATTCTTGAACATTTATTAATTTTATGATTAGATTCATTGAGATGTTATATTCAGGTTTGTTTGTTTTTTGCTCATTCTTCCAGTCTACTATTTGACTTTGAAGTTATTAAAAGTTTGGGGCATCGGAATGTCATATATCAAGTATATTTGTTTAGTACAGTTAGCCAAATGGAAATGTTTAGAGAAGAGAGAGATTGAAGATAGAAAAATAATTTTGGAAACTATTGAAATAATGCTGATTAAAAAATAGATTTGTATAGTTGAAGTAGTGATGAGATGAAGTCTAGTTTTTGGGGTTCCCAGTATGGGAACCAAAAATATGATGAGATTTAGGTTTTGGGGTTCCCTTAATAGGGAACCAAATGATAAGTCTAGATTTAGGGAACAAAATGAGATTAGGATTTCTGGTGGTCAGGGAGTTAAATGATGAGGTCTAGTGGCAGATTCAGGGTTCAGGGAACCAAATGGAGAGGTATGGCTCCCCTGTACCCCCTTGGGATTGAGCACAAGGATAGGGAGTTTGGGGGAACCCCCTTCTGGTAGCACAGGGATTCTCTGTAAAAGAATTTACAAACCCAAAAACCTAGATTGATAAAAGAGGTTTATTATGAGGATTGGGAAGTAAGGTTAGAAATCCTAACAGAGAGGCATAAAGTCTCATTAGGGAAATAGGTGAGAGTAAAGAGAGGATAACACTGGAAAAGAATATCATTCCAGTGGGCAGAGACCTCTTTTGGCATAGCATGGCATAGCCCAGCATGTTTAGAACCTCTGCAAAGAGAGGATTTTAGATTGGTTCTTTTATAATAGGAGCTTCACTCTTTGAGGAGAGGACAGATGTGGGCTTTTGGCTTCCCAGACAAGACCAGTCATGGCAGCTCCTCAGATTTCAGCTGCATCCTGGCCTAAAGCCATGGCTTTTTCTCAGTTCTTCTTTCTTGCTCTGTCTGTAGCTTTCCATCTTATTGATTACTCCCTCTTCTTGGACTCTCTCTCCTACCTAAGATTTCCTGACATTTCTCTCTCTCCTCATTTCCCCTTAACTGTCTGAAACTTCTGCCCTCACCCCTTGTGTGTAATGTCCTCCCCAGCTCTTTCCTGAATCTCTCCTCCTCTCCGCCACCCTTCAGTCAATCTCAGTGATCTCTGATCGAACTTCTCTATGCTCCCTGGAGATCCAGTCCCATGTTAACAGCTGCCTTTTGGTTACTTCCTTGTGTATATTCCAGAGACTCACAGTCAATAGTTCCAAAACAAATCTCATCTCTTCCTCTAGACCTCCTCCTCTTATCTTTCTTCCTAACTTTCTTTCTGCCAAGGCCATCATTGTATGCTATGGAAAGGTGTCTCCTAAGGAGAGTTGAAGTTCTCCAAAGATCATCAACCACAATTCACTCGTTTTACAAATGAAGAAACTTAGCTCTAGCTGGAGCCAGTTTTTCCCCAGGAGACACATAGCTAATTACTGCCTAAAGTGGGATTTGAAGCTAGATTGTCCAAGGTCTGACTCCTGTCCACTCCACCATGCAGCCTCCTGCCATCCTTCCAATTAATGTTAGAGTATCTTCCTTTCTCAGTCCCTTCTGTGCCCATCTTAAATTTTGTTTCCACAATATTCCTTACACTTATCCCCTTTAATTCTCCCAGCCACCACTCTGTTTTGGCCCTTACATCTCTTGCTTGGACTATTGCAATTAGTCTCACTGCTTCCATTTTCTCCCTTTTCTAATTCATATTCCACGCAGCTGCCAAAATGATATTTCAGAAAATTAGATCTGACTATTTCACTTCCATGCTCAAGAATATTGTGGTTCCCTGTTGCTTCTAGGATACAGGCACTTAATACCTTCCACAGTCTGACTTTATCCTATCTTTTTTGACTAATTACACATTATTTTCCTATACTTTATGTTCCAGGAAAACTGACCCATATGTTATTATTCCCCATATACAACCTTCAATGTCTTCCTTCTGTGTTTTTGCACACACCATCTCCCATACCTTAGAATGCTTTCCCTCCCTTCTCTTCGTTTCCTTCTCCTCTCTTGGAATCCTCTTGCTCCCTTCAAGACTCAGCCAAGTACCACTTGTAGGGAGCCTTTCCAGACTTCTCTTACTTTGCTCACATTCTGGAAATTAGTTTGTATTTTGTATTTACCTGTTTGTGTTCATGTTTCCTCTCAGTAAAATATAAATGCCTAAAGGCAGAGATTGTTTCTGATTTGACTTGGTATCCATACCACTTAGCATACCATGTTTGTTGTATTGAATTGAAGGAATTGAAATATTTTCTTGGTGGAAAATCAACTCATTGACATTTAACAAGGCATCTGACCCTCTGGGCCTTAGTTTTTCCATCAGATAAATGAACATATCACAACTTACCATTTAACCATCCAGAATTTTGTGCAGATGAATTAATATTTCAAAAGTTCACCTTATGTATTATTTATAACATGCCCATGTAGTGTTTGGCACTGGCCTGTCACTATAAAGGTTTTAAACTACTTAACTACAAAGAATTATTATTTCCTATTTGAAGTGTCCTTTTCTCTTCCTCCTAGAACCTTTCTTTAAACTTTGTTTGTGTTCCCAAGCACATCTGTATGGTTTTCATTGACTTTTTAAGGACCCTTTATTATGTATTCAAGATCATGATTTGACACTATATGATATATTCAGTAATGAGTGTTTACAGTGATTCAGATTTTGATACGAAAATGTCGGCAGAGACCTCAAGGGCAGAAGGCTAAATATAACTACTTCCAACATTTTCCTCTCCACCCACCTGAACCCCAAGCTTGTAGAGCTGTCATTTTCCTCTTCTTTCTGTCTCCTTCATTTTTCATTCATAAGAATCAGTGTTTATGAAAGAGCCATCCTGAGCACATATTCCTTTTAGGAAAGAAACAAGAAATATTTTACAAATGACATTGAGGTATATTTGAGTGTGTGGTGAGTTACTGATAGGAACTTAATGATATTTGCAGCAACTGCGGGGAGATGGTTAGAATTTAAGGGAGGGGATGGGAATGACAAAATAGACCCCAAAAGACTAATCATATTATATTGTTAGATGGAGTGATAAGCAGTGACTATTCAAGATTTGAAGTCAGAAGAGATACTATGTTTTAAGTAGCTTTAGTATGACATTTGGGGTCTGGTTATTTTTGTGTCATTTTGGAAGCAAGATAGGTTCTGTTTATCATTTATAACAGCTCCATATCAAAAATTTCACCTCAATTTTCCTTATTTTGTTATTACTCGAGAGATTCTATTGTATTAAAAAACACTAAAGAAGAACTGGCCTGTTTCACTTTAGGACACAGACCTAAGTCACAATTCTGCAGCTATCTGCAAGTCTCATATCCCAGGACAGTGAGCCCTTCTTTGAATGCTTTTCTTATACTGTCATCTGCAGTGCGCACACCTTTAGACCTATGAGTGTTTTTGGAGCTAAGGACTATACAGATGTCCTCTGATGTCTTCTCTAAAGGAAATAACTTGAAAGATCATCTGTTGTCCTTTTTCCAACTAGATGGACATATTCCTGAACACGTGGATTTCTCATTTTTCTTTTTAAAATGTTTTTATTGTTATTAATGCTTTTGGTTGTTTTCAGAAATAGTTTTTTCTCTGCCTACACAGCAAGCTATTGTTGTAACAAAAATTTAACAAGAAAGAGAATAAAAACAGGTCAGAAAAACAGCCAGTATATCAATTGAATTTGACAGAAGGTGCAGTATTTCTTATCCATAGTTCCCAACCTCTGAAATGAAAAGGGGAGGTATATTTTCTCAGCTCTCCTAGGCTGAATTCTGTCATTATAATTATTCAGTTTCATTTTATTGTCCTTTCCATTTACATTATTGTAGAAATTGTATTGTTTTTCTGATTCAGCACACTCTGAATTCTTCATGTTTATTATTGATAGTACTGTAATATTCTTTTAAAAATTGGATTTATGGGGCAGCTAGGTGGTGCAGTGGATAGAGCATCAGCCTTGAATTCAGGAGGACCCGAGTTCAAATCTGGTCTCGGACACTTACCACGTTCTAGCTGTGTGACCCTGGGCAAGTCACTTAACCCCAGCCTCAGAGGGGGAAAAAAATTGGATTTATTTAACAGAAATTGATTTTATCTCTCTCCTACCCCTACTTCCCACTATTGAAAAGGAAAAGAAAAACAAAACTCTGATAATATATTTGTTGTCAAACAAACAAATTCACACATTGGCCATATCCAACAGATTTTTTTTCTTATTCTATACCTTGAGGCCATCACCTCTCTGCAGGAGATAGTTATTATCTTTGCTATTTATCCTCAGAAATTATGGTGTGTCTTTGTGTTGATCAGAGTCCTTAAGATTTTCAAAGTTGTTTTTACAGTGTAGTTATTGTGTAAATTGTTCCCCTTATTCTACTCACTTCATCCTACTCAAGTTCATACAGTTTGGTTGCATTGAAAGCATCTGTTTAATCATTTCTGTGCTATAGTGGGATTCTATTCCATTTATCACCATCATTTTTGCTAGCATTTATATAATACTTTAAGGTTTGCAAAGCACTTTACTTTGAAAACTCATTTGATCTTCACAACAACCATGTGGCAAATTCTATTATTATCTCAGTTTTTAAAATGAGGAAACTGGGTAACAAATAGAATCACAGATAGTGAGTATCTCAGGGAAATGTGAACTCAAATTTTCCTGACCTGATGTTCCTGGTGCTGCATCCACTACTACTTAGCTGCCATAAATAGGCCATGATTTTTTCAATTCTTCCACAGTTGATTGTTACTTCTTTAGTTCCTAGTTCTTTGCTACTCAAAAAGCTGCTGTGAATATTTTTGTGTACATGGATTCTTTTCCTTTTCCTTTTTTTTTTTTTTTTTTTTTTTGAGATCTTTGGGGTTTAGGCCTGCCTATTAGTGGTATTCCTAGGTTAGCACGTATATACAATTTAGTGACTTTGGGGGCATAATTCCAAATTGATTTCCAAAATGGCTGGACCAATTCACAATTCCATCAACGTTGTTATAGTAATGTTCTACTTCCTTTATGTGCCATAATGTGCTTAAGCCATTCTACAGTTACCCAATTGTTTCCAATTTTTTAACACCACAAAATGTGTTTCTATGAAACTCTTCTTTCTCTTTCCCCCCCCTAGTTGGAGTAAATATATGGCTAACAATGGTACCTCTAGGACAAAGAGTATGGACTTTAAGTCACTTTTTTTTCCCCTGAGGCAATTGGGGTTAAGTGACTTGCCCAGGGTCACACGTAGCTAGGAAGTGTTTAGTGTCTGAGACCACATTTGAACTCAGGTCCTCCTGACTTCAGGGCTAGTGCTCTATCCACTGCGCCACCTAGCTGCCCCCTAAATCACTTTTAAAAGCATAATTCCATGTCTTTTTCCTAATGGCTAGATGAGTGCACATGTCGAACAGTGGTGCATAAGTGTACCTATAATACAGGCAGTTGATCCAACAATAATTATTTCCATCTTTTCCTATCTTTCTCAGTTTGCTGGGTGTGAAATGGAACCGCAAATGTATTTGTATTTGCCTGAATATTGTTTCATTTAGTTAATTATACAGAAATGTGCAATTCTTTTGCAAACCATTTATTTATAGTCATTGATGCCTTAACCATTGGGGAATGACTTTTAGTCTTTTATATCTGTTCTGTTCTTTAAAAATTAGTTAAGAAAAGTCTGCCTGGTGGAAGATATGTATATTTTTCAAATTATTCCAGAGTACAACTTTTTCAGGGGTTTTTTTCCCCACAGTGGCTAAGTCTGATTGTTGGATGTTACTGGTACTTCACTATTCAAGTTTAATCTATGCTGTTTTGATATATAGTCAGCTTGTGAAACAATTTGTCAGAAAATGAATGCATAAGAAAATATGAGAAAATTATAATGAGGAGTGTTTTTCTAAATTTGGGTCTTTAAAAAAAAAACTGTCATAATGAAGTATATTTTAATTCATTTGTTTTTCTTTGTCCTCTCAGGTGGATCTCCTTATTTAGCAACCAAAATAAACGAAGCAAAAGACTTGCTAGAATCCAGCACCAAACAGTGATGCTCAAGGACTACTGTGATAGAAAGTGGAACTTTTAAAAGATGTAATAAAGTTCTGCAAAATTAAACTATACCATTGCTTTCTAGTTTATACATATATATAGAGAGAGAAATAGATTACCTGTTCTGGTTTTAATCTATTTGAAAATAAAAATAAATATACTGGTTTGTAATAACTTTTAGTTTTTAAAAATCATCTTGAAATAAATAGCTGTGATATTTCTTTGCCTCCCCCACACATTTCAAGGAACACCTACATGTTTCTGACATAAATTATCTGGCTGCAAAGTAAATAGACTAATGATCGTTTGCTGTATGGAAATTTTGCATTATTTTATTTTCAGACTTTCTATGTAGTTAATTTACATGGATTTCATGGGATGTATAGATGGTAGTGACTATACTGTAAAGCATTTTTGTTGATTTTCCCCTTCCCCTTTGACCCTCATTCCATGATTAGCGATGATTTTCTCATTTTTTTCTCATAGCAATTTCTAATTTTCACACACTGATTATACTCTTGTTTTTCCTGTTGCTCTTATATTACCTTCTGTAAAAGGACAAGTCTACCAGTATCAATTAGGCAAAATAATAATGTGAGAATTTTGGAACTGTATAATTTTGGGAACTGTATAGTTGACCAAGCCATATGGTCAATATGCAGTTCAAACCAGAACTTAATAGAATTCAATTCACTTCAGTTTTCCACAACTGTATATCCAGGACTGTACTTAAACAATGGGAAAGATACAGAGTTTACATGGGCCATAGGACAGCAAGGGGGCAGGCACCATGGACAAGAGTGTCGGAAATTCCAGGAGCTAGGGTCTTCCCCTTCCCCATCCTTAAGGAAGGGCTATTCTAGCCTTATGGTCTATTCCCACCTTCCCAATGATGGTGGACCTGTCCTATTCAGGTTTACCACATGAAATCCCTTCTAATTACTCCAAGGATTCCTTGGCTTTTCCATCTGCCCCTCAGCTGATCTCCTTTGTGTTGTTTTCTCCACCTACAATATAAACTCCTCAAAACCAGGAATTGTCCTTTGGTGATTTCTCTACTCTACACTGTCCTGGGCCCATAATAATAGATTTTTTTTTTTTTAATCCACTTATTCATAAACATAGAAACAAGTAGGAAAGTAATGGTTAGTTCTTTTTACCTACCAGTTGCGAGGACTCAACAATAGAGAGCACCACCACAGGCCTTCATTACCACCCATCCAGAGCTTGTAAAAGGCTACCTGTAGTTGGGAAGAGTGATAAAGTCAATCAAAGTCTTGCATTCCTATTAAGACCCTAGACTCCAGGCTTCCAAACACCTGTATCCAATTTGTGCCACAAGAGAAGGTGAGAAAATGAACATCACTTGTCTAACTTTTGTCCCCAGCTCCGGACTTTTGGTTTGTGGAAGTGAAAAAAAAATCAGCCATCCTATATTTCCCATATTACTCTCCAAGTCTCTTGATCCAGTGTTACAGGCTACCTTTATGAATATTCCCTTCCCTTGCTACCATTTTGTCATCCTCAGCCTTAACCCTCTGGCATTCTTAGGCTATGCCTTCCATTGGATTTTTGTTGTTATTGTTTGTCCTTTGTTCTTGAAGAGGACCAGGACATCAGGGAGGGCTCTCCGTGACATACACATGAATTGGATTTAAGTCAGGGAGGCTGGGCAAGGTCACCTGCCTCACTTTCCTGCCCACCCCCCCTGCCTCCCCGAGCCATCTGGGTCTGTAATGCAGGAGAAACTGAGCCAAGATAAAGATTAGAGAGTATTTAATATTTTATTTGAAAGGGAGAGATTTACTGGGACTAAATGGATCTATGGTTCGGTTCCAGGACTGAGTGAGACTATCGTCTCCAAGAATCCAGCAACAACATGAGTTCTCAATGACATATACACATGGCTCAGATACAGGGGGAAGACTGAGGCAAGGGCGGAGTCAGGGTGCTGAGAGCGGGAGCAGGACTATGGATCTGATTCTGACAGGATGGGGGGAGGCTTTCTGGTAAGTAGGGAAGGGCAGGGGTCATGATGTCTAAGAAGGTCTTTTATCCTTATCAAATATTCTGATGATTAAGAGGGAGGGGTAGTTTTAGAGAATTGAGCAGAACAATTAGAAACTCAGGGTAATTAGGGAAACTGAGGCAGGACAATAAAAGGGAACTGTGGCACAACATTCCACACTTTTCCGAATATTTAAATCATTGAATTACCTTCCTCTAGATACCTAGAAGGTTTTAGCACCATAATTTTGATCAACCCTATGTAAAGCACATAAGCCAAAATAAAACTAGAAAAATGCAAGGACTTATGGCAAGGACAAGTCTCTCCCTGACAACCCCAGAGTTAATCAGCAATACAAAGGCTCCCTGTTACAAGCAGGTCAAGTCCTCTGCAGTTGGGGCACGATCCCAGCCAGAGAATCCAGTTTGAGATGGACAGCGCACTCTGAGTTAGGTCTATGGTCATTTGTGCATTTAACTCAGCCTCTGCTTATACAGGGAGTAGCAGTGCTGAAGACCATCCTGCTGCCCATCCTTAGAGAGGTTCCCCAAGTCTGTCAGGGACTCCAAAAGGAGGAAAAAGTGGGGCCTGGAGTAGCTCCACCTGTCCCTTCTCAAGAGAACAGGAGCTGATACCAGGAGACAGATTTCTAAGCAGATTATGCAGTTAGACCAAGGCAGGTAACCCCAAATTCTTAGAGGCCTGATAACAAACTGCAAGGTCCTTTGAGAATGCTGAACTACTAATTAAGGACCTGGGGTAACAGGAGTAGAGAAGTAGATCAGAGAGTTGGCCAGTCCCAGGGCAGGTGCCTGATTTCTGGTTGTTTCTAAAGAATAATCCCAAAAACTGAGTCTGCCAGGGCAATTCCAACAGAATAAGGGGTTCCAAGTTAAAATATAACCAACAAATCATAGTCCAGTAAATTTTAAGCTAGAAGTAAAAACAAAAAGGACTGTTTAAAGGATTTCTAGAAAAATACACCAGTTTCCCCAATTTCCTATCTCATCCTCTTTTTTCTCACAGAAAGGAATTATCAAGTGACCATTCCACATATAAATCCCAAGAGTGAATCAAAATTCCTATACTTAACAGACTAGTACAGTAAGTTTCCTAAAAATCCCTCAAACAGAACAGCAATAGTTATTACATAGTTTTAACAATTTCCATCCTAAATCTTAAACACACAGTAATAGATGACCTAGTCAGAGTTCCCAAATTCCCCACATCAGTCCCTCAGGGGTAAGGGTAAAGCCTTATTCAAAACTGCTTCAGGCTGGGCAGGAGACTCAGTCCATGCAGAGGATCCTGTGGTGTGATGTGATGGCAATCAAAGCCGATCTAGGTCCCAGAAGCAAGTCAATACCTGTAATTTGACCAAAATCTAGCACAACAAAAACAAAAATCTAACAAATAAAGGTTAGAACAGTCTGAGAGTCTACAAGGACTGCTACAAGATGTGGGGAGGCCAAACTAGATTGGCCGGCAGCTTCCTATGTGAGGAGATGCTTGTCTCACAGGCAAAAGGCTGTCAGCTATAGTCCCCATAAATAAATGTCCTCTCATTATTTAGAAACTTTAAAAAAAATACTTGAATATCATACACACAATATCCAGTAACAGATAGATAACCAGAGTAAATACTTATTTGCCCAAGTATTTAGGATATAATGATTGCATATAACCAGATTGGAAACATCAAGGTATGACATAATTGAATTGCATTAACAGTTTTTATTGATCATCATTCCGATCATAGAAATCAGTCACAGGAGGAAAAAAATGCAGGGACACAACTATAACATAACATACGCAGTTAAAACTCAATTTTCAGCAAAATAGGATGAAATAGCTTTAATTCATTTTTACTCCAGCTAATTGTTCCACTAACTGTCAGAGGGTGGAGCTTTAAAAATCCCAAACAGCATTAAGTATAAGCCCAAGAAATTTTACTAACAATAACAAACCCCATTAACCAAAGTTTCAGATAAATCCTGAACAGATATTTAACATAACTTTATATTTATAACAGTAAGAATTTCTCAGTAAGTTCACTTCTTTCACATCTAAGTAGATGTTTTACAAGTGAACATTATACATACAAATCATTTTGCTTTTAAAATACCCAATACATAGATAAATATTCCAAATTACATATTGTCCATAACAAAAACATTTTCAAAAGGACCAAAAAAAAAAAAAAAAAAGAAAGAAAGAAACTTGTTTTCAGAGGCTCTCTAAATGACCTCAGGCTGACCCAATACAATACAATTTAATAAGAAATTTGTTTCAGTAAGTTCACAAGTTTTCTTGCATATTTAATAGAAACATTTTCAAAAGGACAAAGAAAAACTAATATTTTCAGAAGCCCTTTAAATGATGAGCATAACCTCGGGAAACAATCAATTAAACTTATACAGAATACCCAATTCTAATGAGGTTTAGGTTTGGGGGTTCCCTTCTGTCAGAACCAAATGATAAGGTCTAGTGGCAGGTTTGAGGTTCAGGGAACCAAATGGAGAGGTTTGGCTCCCCTGCACCCCCTTGGGATTCAGCACAAGGGTAGGGAGTTTTGGGAATCCCTTCTGGCGGCGCAGAGATTCTCTGTAAAAGAATTTACAGACCCGAAAACCTCGATTGATAAAAGAGGTTTATTATGGGGATTGGGAGGTCAGCCTTTGCTGTGTGTGAATAGAAAGGTTGAATTCCTTAGTGGCAAAGTCTGACAGAGAAGTTAAGTGTAGAGAAATTCTGACAGAGGGGCATAAAGTCTTGTTAGGGAAATAGGAGGATAAAGAGAGGGTAGCACTAGAAAAGAATCTACAAGCTGGATTTCAGCTTGAGCTTTCCCATGGCGAATGGCAGATTCACTAGGGGTTTGGCTAAAGGCACATTTTCTTCTCTCTTCCTCCTTCTCTCACACCATCTCTGTCTCTCTCCTCCCAATGCCTACTTGCTCAAACCTTCTCCGACATACTTTAAACATCCCAAACCAATAACCCTTCCGACTAGATGCTCCATTTAAACTGTTAATTGCTTTTGCAAAATCAATCTTTCTTGTCCCTTGTCTTTTAATCCTTTTTTTTTTTTTACTTCAAGATTCTCAAATAACTCTGAACCGAATTTCATAAAATTTATACATATACCCAACAGAGCTGACAAATTTTTAGAGCATAACTCATAGTTTACAAATTACCCATTGCTTCTAAAAAGCAACATACCATCTATGTAGAGAGATACAAACTCCACCTGCCCCCTAAGGTAAGCGACTGGCATTTTGTTTTAATAACCTACATTTTAACTTAAAATCTAATCAAATACAGCTTTAAATTCCCAATAATATAAAACTGCTTTTGCTATCATATTTCAAATAATGAATTTCACTAAACAGCATGGTTTCTTTCTCTCCTTTTGGGCCCATGTGGCCATTATTCCCAATGGACTTTTCCTAAGCTCCAACGTGGAGCATTCAGAAAAGTCAGACCTTTCTTGCTACATACTTTACCTAATTAGAGGCATGTGACCCCTTTCAAGCAAGTTAATAGAACTTCACTTTAATAAGCCGCTGTTCTTAAAATCTTATACTCAAATATAAACAACAATAGGCAACAGTAAAATTATTACCCCAATTTTAAAACTCCCCAAAAGAATACTCAGAACAAATCTGGCATGCAAAAGCAACAGTAAAATTAGTTCCCCAATTTTATAATCATTCTAAAATTCCTAATCTAATGTTTTCTCCTGCCTGAGTTTCAAAGCAATTAGCATAAACTCCTTTGTCCTCCAGAAGCCTTAAATGCCCAGCCCAGATCTGGCCAGGCTTGAATTTGAATTAGGTGAAGTTTTATTGCTCTTTCCCTCAGAAATCCTATTAGCTGGTTTTGAAAACTGCTCCAAAGGAAAAAAAAAACAAAAAACTATCAGCCAGTTAAAAAAAATACTTACAAATTAGTGCAACAAGTTAAAAGTTTAAAATCACAAGCAATTTTTATACTAAGACAATTGCAACATTGAAATAACCAATTCCCAAATTTCTTAATCATTGTTTTTAAACCTGTAGCAGAGCTCTTAATCAACAGGTCACACAGAACACAGACTGCACGGTTACCACATTAAACAAAACATTTAACACATAACCAGAGAGTGCCCAAAAAGGCGCTCAGAGTCAGATCAGAGCAGATGTGTCTTAGAGGACAGCCAGAGTGCCACACTGTGTCCAGTGGACACTACTCAGAAGTTAACCCCTGTCAGTGTCCTGTAATTCTGAGAGTCCAGATGCTAGCACAGACAGACAGAACGGGTAAACAGATTAGATTATGTCCTAAGACATCCAGACTTACTCTCCAGGCCAAGAACCCAGATCTTCAGCCTCCCTGAGGCCCAAGGGGGAGACTAGAATGTCTCTAATCTCTAATCTTGCTCTCATACCTCATTGGGACCTCCAAAATGTAGTGCAGGAGAAACTGAGGCAAGATAGATTAGAGAGTTTTTAATATTTTATTTGAAAGGGAGAGATTTACTGGGACCAAATGGATCCATGGTTTGGTCCCAGGGCTGAGTGAGACTATCATCTCCAAGAATCCAGCAACAACCTGAGTTCTCAATGACATTTGTATATACATGGCTCAGACACAGGGGGTAAACTGAGGCAGGGGCGGAGTCAGGGTGCTGAGAGTGGGAGCAGGACTATGGATCTGGTTCTGACAGGATGAGGGGAGGCATTCCGGTAAGTAGGGTCATGATGTCTAAGATAGAAGGTCTTTTATCCTTATCAAATATTCTGATGATTAAGAGGGAGGGGTGGTTTTGTAGGATTGAGCAGAACAATTAGAAACAGAGGCAGGACAATTTAGGGAAACCAAGTCAGGATAATAAAAGAGAACTGGGGCACAATAGGTCCAGATAGAGATTGGGACGACTGGAGGTGACCCTGGATGCAGTGGAAGATTTTGAAGCTCTGTTGGCCTGATAACAAGCTTTTATTCATTTTACACTATTTCCTCACATGTTCCTTCCATCTTCCTGCACTCAGGGGAACCTGGCTTTTTCGAGAGATATCATCCATGGCTCCTGAGTGCACCTTTTTTATTGTCTTCCAACATTCCAGGTCAGGAAAAGGAGTCACCTCTAGTCATAGATTTAAACTTGTAAAGCACTTTGGAGACCAGCAAGTCTACCTCTCCATTTACAAATGAAACTGAGGCGCGAGATGGAATTCAATTCAATCAGTCAGGCTGTCAAAAAGCATTAAGTTCCTAAGCACTAGGAATGTAAAAAGGCAAAAGACAGCTCCTCCTCTTAGGAGTGAGTACGAGACAGCAAGCAAACAAATACATACAAATACAGGATACATACAGGATGAATAGGGAATAATTAAAATAGAGGAGGCACTAGAATTAAAAGGGATTGGGAAAAGTTTCCAGTAGAAGATGGGATCTTAATTGGGACTTGAAGCAAGTCATTCCCCAGTCAGATGCTAAATCAATACTCTATGAATCACACACATTACCTTATTGACAAATTCCTACCTCTCCTCTTGAGTTTACTCCTAAATAGCTTCCCCACCATTCTCTCCTTTCTTATGGAGTTTAACCCCCTCTCTGGCTCATAAACTATCCATCCACCCTAACCCCTGCCTTTGCCCTTGGGAACATCAATATACATGTTGATATTCCTTAAAGTGCCTTGGGTTCCCTCTTCATTAACCTCCTTACCACCGGTGATCTGAACTTTAGATCCACCTTAGCCACATACAGCGGTTACCTGACTTTCACCATTGCCCAGAACTGGTGAGTCTGGAACTCTGAAATTTCTGATCCCAACTAAAGAATTTTCCTTTTTTGCCCCATCACTCCTATCACACCTTTTTTTTTTTTTTTTATGAGGAGGGGAGTGGTTATGGTTGTGACAGAGTTTAGGGGGAGGAAAAAGAGCAAAGCAGTTTTATTGAGAATTGTGAAAATTATAGTATTTAAAAAGTGTTTGGGGCAACTTTTCTCCTCCAATTTTTTAGCTCCCTTCTCCACTCCCTAAGTCTGTCCAGTGGAAAATCCTGGATATTTTTCATCAAAAGAACTGTGTTCCACTCCCAGCTCTGCTATTAACTACCTGTATGATCTTGGACAATTCAGTGAGAAGATTGGTCTGAAGAGCCTGTGATAAGTCTGTAGTCCTATTGTTTTTGTCATTGTTGTCACCTGTTAGTCTATTTTTCCCTGATCTGACTTCCCTTTCCTCCTCTTGATATCTTGATCCTAGAGTTTTCCAACCCAACTTCACACTGCCCTCCACCATTACATCTCTCACCCTCCTGTCCAAACACCATCCCCAACCCTCTCCGTTCCTTCTTGTGTGGAGCCGATCGCATCCGAGCAAATACTCCAACTGTGCCAGTTGGATACACTTTAAATTTATTTAATTTCAACTGTAACCTCCCTGCTACATGAGAACCTTTTTATTATTCTCTTATTGAATCTCTATTACACTTCACACCATGGATAGCCCAAACCTTTTATCATCTCAAGTCATTTATGCTATTCATCCCTATTTTCCCTCCCTTCTCTCCCTCAGCAAAAGATATTATTACTCCTTTTAAGAAGAATTACATACTTTTTGCAAGTCTGATTAAAGTGGCGGTAGGTGGAAAACAACTCTATTGACTCAAGATTTGCATGTCAGAAAAATCTGAAAGGACCCTGGAGAAGCAAAGATCTTGTGAAGCTGTGAAGGGCAGGATTTAATTTATTTGTCCTCCAAGTACTGTGCATGAGTAATTGGTTCTTGATGTTATATTTTCAATTTCCTCCATGTGGTTATTTCTTTCACTGACACAGTCCTCAACTTGTCCATGTTTTCTTGTGCTATTTAATTCCTATCCATGTTTTTCCTAAGTCTAGCATATGGGATCTACCCAACCCACCAGATGCCATCTTTTTTACTTTTTATATCTTTATATCTTTGGAGTACCAGTGTTGTTCATATATTGACTGTGTTTTTGTCTTGCTGGATATCTGCATCACCTCATTTTACAATCCTTCAATTTTTGTTTTTTCCACCACTTATGTCATACAAGTTATCATTGGTAACATGTTACAGCCTACTTATGCACAATAATATGCACTTTTCCCCCCTTCCAATTAAATTTTGAGTTAGTTGTAATCTTTATTCTGAGGTCAGTGTGCCATTATTTAGAGATATACCCTTGAGATTATTGGTTTTAAAGAAATGAATGAATGTGACACAAATAGTAAGTAATTTTGGCTTATCAAAAATATTGTACAGTCTAATCTACTGTTACTTAGTTCCTATTCTGGATCATTTTCTCCCTTTCCAAGATAAAATAATCATTAGTAATAATAATAAATAAATAGCTAGTATTTATATAATAATAAAAGCAATAGCTAATACTTTATATAGTACTTTAAGATTTGCAAAATTTGACCCTCAATAATCAATTAATATTTATATTCATGTATTCATTATATATATATTAATTTTACATTAATATATAGATATTGATATTTATATTGCTTATCTATTATATGTCAGGCATTGGGCTAAGTGCTGGAGATACAAATAAAAAAAGAAAGTCTCTTATCCAAAGTACTACAGATCTTGTGAGAAAGATACCACACAAAAGGAAGTTCAAAAATGGAGTAGGAAAGTATATGGTAGGAAGGGATCATGGTGAAGCTAAAGAAATGCAAAACGAGTGAACCTGCAATACTATTGCCCCCCATTTACAGATGAGGAGATCCAGGCAAACAGATTGAGTGATTTGTGTGGGGTTACACAGTTAATAAGTGTCTTTTAAAACAAGTCTTCCTGATTAAAGGTACATTGTACCATTTAGCTGCTCCCCAAATACTAATTAACTAATTTGAGAGATTATATAGTTCTATACTATAGTCTGGAAAGAATGCGGTTTTTTTTTTCATCCATTAAAACAAAAGCAAAATACCAGAGTGAAAACATGAATTTAAGAACAAAATAATCCTTTAAAAACCATTTATTCCTACTCCCTTATTTTTTAAGAAAAGTGAATCTATTTGCCCATGGTCCCAAAGATAGCAAGTTGCAAAGCCAGGACATCAAACCCAGTATTCTCTCCGTTCTGTCCAACCATAACTTCTGCGTGGCAGAGGCTTTCATTAATGTGTATGTATGTATGTATTTGTGTGCATATGTGCATATGTGTGTATGTGTATTTTTAAAGAGAGAAAAATAAGAGACAGAGAAAGATCTTCTCTTCTTAGTCAGTTTGATCGCTCTAGAAAATTGTCTTATAAGAGGACACCTATTTGCTTCTAGTATTTTTATTGAGAATCCCTCAGTTCCCAGGGTGATTATTGTTATAAAATTTTTATAGAACTGAGAAAAAATACATATGGGCCAGAATACTAATGTCTTGGGGGCAAGGGAGGATGGGAAGAGAGGAAGAACTAAACAATCTTTTCCATTCTTTTGGTGTCACCAACTGCCCATTGAACATTTCTACCTGGATGTCCTATTGCTATTATTCAATTGTTTCCCTTGTAACTAACTCTTCACGACCCCATTGGGGTTTTCTCAGCAAAAAATACTGGAGTGCTTGGCCATTTCCTTCTTCAGCTCATTTTACAGATGAAGGAACTGAGGCAGACAGGATTCAGTGACTTACTTAGAGTCACAGCTGGGAGGTGTTTGAGATCAGATTTGAACTCAGAAATGTGAGTCTTCCTTACTCCAGATCTGACTGCTCCAAGGGAGTCTCAAACTCAGCACATCAAAAAAGAAACTCCCTCTTTTCCCCAAGTCCACACCTTGTATAAACTTCCTAGCTTCTATCAAGAATACCCTTTTCTTCCCAATAACTCAAACTGACAATCTTGGAGTCATTCTCAACTCTTAACTGTCCCTTTCTCACCCTATATATCCAAATGCTTGCTTTGTCATTTCTATGCCCATAACACCTCTCAGTTCCATCGCCTTCTCTATTCACACAGACACCTTCCAATTCAGACCCTTATCACATCTCTCCTAGACTATTGACACATCCTCCTAAGTGACTGGCAAGCCTCAGATCACCACCCTCTCCAATCTATCCTCCACAGAGGTGCCAAAGTCATTTTTCCTAAATCACAGGTCTGACAATGATATTTCCCTGCTCAGTAAAATCCAGTAGTTTCCTAATACCCCTAGAAGGTATTTCATACTAGCATCAAAGAAAAACTCCTTAGAATTTAAAGTCCTTCATGACCTGACCTCCTCTCCAGCCTTATTATTCGTTCCTCCCCTTCATGCACTCTTCCTTCCAGCCAAGCTGTTCTTATCTTACTCATTCTATGTCCCATTTCTTGTATTTTGGGATGCACTTTTTACCTCTATTTTTTAGAATTGCTAATTATTTTTAAAACTAATTCAAGCATGATCTTCTACTGTCCCCCTTCCTCCTGCTAGTACCATTCTCTCCCCCAAATTAGCCTTTGATTAGCAATATGGACTTCCCTGAAGAGGGAAGGATTTGTTAAGGATGTGTCAGGTGCAGTATTAAGCTCTAGGGATACAAAAAGAGGCGAGAGACAGTCCCTGTTCTCAGGAGAGACAACATGCAAACAAATACATGCAAAATATGCTACACAAGGAAAAATGGCTGTCCTTTATTCTCAAACAGGACCAAAATGATGTCACTATGTAGAAGTCAAGGTTGATCAATCAGTTGATTAGTTCTTGTCCTTAGTTTTTGAAATGAACTAAATGTTAGAGTTGAATTACAGTGTCTGACTGTGGCTGATTAGACCAATTCAAGCACAGAATGCTCTGCTACAGGTCGGACACTAATTGTCCTTAAGAATTTCTGGGCTGGATTCTCTCACTTTGTGCATCTCATGTTTCCTTTGGGTTGGTTCAATTCTGCTTTGCTCATAGGAGCATAGCATCTTCTCCAGTGAGAGCGCGCCATGCTGAGTGGTTCTGCTCTAGTGTCTCCCATGTCATATAATCAATTCTTATTTATTATCAATTATATAACCCTATAATTAGCACTTAAGAGAGACCTTGAGAGAGTCCTTGTATCACTTTTTCTGACCATCTTGTGAGCACTTGCCCTGGGTGAGTTCTCCATAAAATAGTCTTTTTGGAAAGTACATTTGGCATTTGAAGAATGTGATCAGCCCAATGGAGTTGTGCTCTCTGCAGTAATAAATGAATACCAGATAGTTTAGATTGAGAACAATCCTCAGTGTCTGCTATCCAGTCCTGCCAGGTGACCTTAAGAATCTTCCTACAACAATTTAAATGGAAGCTCTTCAGTTTCCTGACATGGCACTGGAATACTGTCTAAGTTTCACAGGCTTATAACAATGAGATCAGCTCAATGGCTCTGTAGACCTTCATTTTTAAACATTTTTAACTAATATCTCTCCTCCCTCATACTTTCCTTCAGAGCCTTCCAAGCACTAAGTTAGCTCTGGAATGCATTTGTGTCAAACTCATTTTCAATGGGTAAATCCCTGGAAAGTATACTGCCAGTACACACCTCACGTCTTTTAGACTAAAGATGACAGGAAAAAAAAATGATAAATGTTGGAGGGGATGTAGGAAAACTGGGACACTACTACATTGTTGGTGGAGTTGTGAACTGATCCAACTATTCTGGAGAGCAATTTGGAACCATGCCCAAAGGGTTATCAAACTGTATATTCACTGGCTCTGTATCCCAAAGATCATAAAAAAGGAAAAGCACCTTTTGTGCAAAAATATCTATAGCAGCCCTTTCTGTAGTGGCAAGGAAATGGAAACTGAGTGTATGTCTATCAGTTTGGGGAATGGCTGAATAAGTCATAATATATGAATGTAATGGAATATTATTGTTCTATCAGAAACAATGAGCAGGCTGATTCCAAAAAAGCCTGGGAAGACTTACATGAACTGGTGCTAAGTGAAGTGAGCAGAACCAAAAGAACAAGCAGCAAGATCAATTGTGATAGACTTGGCTCTTTTCAAAATTGAGGTGCTTCAAGGCAATTCTGATAGAGTTGTGATAAAAAGAGCCATCTGCATCCAGAGAGAGAATTATGGAGACTGAGTGTGGATCACAGCATGGTATTTTCACTTTTTTGTTGTTGTTTGTCTTTTTTTTTTTCTTTCTCATTTTTTCCTTCTTACACAGCACGATAAAGGTGGAAATGTTAAGAAGAATTACATATGTTTAACCTATATTGTATTACTTGATTATAGGGGAGGGAAGATAAGGAAGGGAAGGAGAAAAATTCTAACACAAGGTTTTTCAAGGGTGAATGTTGAAAACTATCTTTGCATATATTTAAAAATAAAAAAGAACTTTAGTGATAAGGAAGTGATTAAGGTACATTGCTTCTGACTGTGGCTAATCAGATTAATACAATATCAGAATGTTCTACCATAAGTTGGGCACAAATAGTCCACATGAAAATTTGGGGTGGAGTTTTCTCTAAATTTGCATATCTAATTTTTCCTTTGAGCTACTGTAATTCTGTTTCACTCATAAAATGACAGCTTCTTTGATGAGCAGGAAAAATAAATAATTAAAAGAGAAAAAGCACTAGAATAAGAAGAGTTGGGAAAGGCTTCTACAATGTGGGACTTTACACACAAAATGTCTATGTAAGCTGGAGAGGGTATAGATAGAAACAAGAGAATAAATACATATTTAGTTAAATACAAGATAATTTAAGAGGAATGGCATTAGAGTTGGTTGATGAACTTGTTGAAGACGTTGCTTGAGTAGTTCCTTGAAGCAAGAGAGGGAGTCTATAGGTCAGAAATAAAGGAAGTATGTACATTCCTTGAAAGGATGTACAATTTCGTGTTTGAATGCTCAGTACCTCTTATGATGCTTTGCACAAAGTAGGCTACTGAGATTGATTGATTTACTGATGAATATTCAATTTTTTTTATTAATCTTGAACTTCCAATCTAAATACTCTTAAAACTGTGTCATTTTAAGCATGAATTTGCACATGTATTTGGGAAGCAGCATCTTTTGCTCTTTACAACATCCTGCTTGTTCCAAAATTCTGTGGATCTTGAAGTTATAGAGTTCAAATGTGGTAGCTTTTCTAATATTGCTGATAAGAATATAACAATACAGATCTCTTTTTTCATTTTGGGTCCATCTCCAAGTGCTTTGAGAATAATTGGATTAACTGAATCTCATGCTAGACTCTCTTTAGAGACCTTTTTAGGTCTTTTTAGATTTCTTTTGAGGTCTTTTTAGATCCTCTTATCATATACTTTTCACCATTTTGTAAGACAGACCTCAGTGTTTCCTATCATGTTCCTCCATGATATTTTCCAAAAATGAGCATGTATTCTAACTTTTTGTTGCCCTTGAGTGCCATGTTTCTTTCTTTGAAAATATAATTGTGTGCTGATTGAGGTGGTTTATGAGTTATTTTAGCCTTTTCATTATGGAAAATGTTTTAATTCAGTTAAACTTCTCTAGGAAAGAATGATAATCCCAAAATCAGAGAGGTAGAAGGAACCTCACAGAGCTCATTCATGCCTCAGACAAGAGTCATCCCTACAAAATTGCTCCAACAATGATATCCAGCATTTACTCAGACTTCTCATGAATGGGGAGTTTGCTTGTCCTCTGAGGCAGCCTCTGCCACATTTGGAGAGTTCTATTTAGAAGGCTTTCCTTCACCTTCACCGGGTGTATTTAATGTAAATGTTTGACAAAAGGTTCTCAAAAATAATGTATGCAGGAAATATTTTTTCAGATTATAGTTATCCTTTTACATTGTGACTTTCCCCATCATGGTTCAAATATATTGCAAATCAGCATAAGAAATTAAGTGGGGGAAGTTTTTGATGATACACAAAGGCCAGCAGATGGCACATACATTTCTGAATTACTAAATTCAGAAATGCATAATATATGCATACATACTATTATATGACATCAATATATTTTATCTTTTAATACCATAACAATTCAGACTTCTTCTCTGAAGGGAGGGTCAAAAAATTTTATACCAATTTTTCAGCTTGTAATACACACTATGTAATTTTCATTATGATCATTTTCTTAAGTCTAGAAACAATCAATAAAAATAAAAAATCAATCCTATACAAAGAGACTGAATGATTTACTTGAAATCCTATGGAAACTCTCGACCAAAGCAAAAATGAGATTCTTTTTTTGTAAGTATACTCAGGTTTGTTTAAAAATCAACAGAGTATAAGGAATCACAAAGTGGGCTGCATAGGGCCAAAACATTCCAACGCTGTTTCTGACAGGGCACTAAGGAATAGGAAGTTTTCACTCAAGCAACTAGAGGGGCACCCAAGTGGAAGGAGCAACCAGGTAGCATAGTGCATAGAGTCAGGAAAATTCATCTTCCTGAGTTCAAATATGGCTTTAGATACTTAACAGCAATGTGACCCTCAGCAAGTCACTTAACTCTGTTTGCCTCAATTTCTCATTTGTAAAATAAGTTGGAGAAGGAAGTGGGAAGTTACTGCCAAGAAAACTCCAAATGGAGTCATGAAGAAAAATAATCCAACACAGACAACAAGAAGGCAACCACCCAGATACCACTAACTTCTCATAATAGCCAATTACATATCTGCTATTCACGGGTTTATTTGAATTTTTTGTGGGGGGGAAATCTAACATTTTGGAAACTATGCTTTTATCCTTATGCCACCTCCTGAGGGTAACCATTTTCACACAGAGAACAGAAAGTGGTTTCTAGGCTTCAGCAACAGAAAGAGAAGTGAGATCAATCCTTAATTCTATCAGAGGATCCCAACATTTGCACCAATGTCACAAAACTGGAAATGGATTATTGAATTGAAATGATTGGATCCTGGTCAATGAGAAGATCATGAGATTATGGCCTCTAGTGAATGTTGCAAGGATTTGTCCTTGCTTCTTTTGGGTTTGACGTTCTTATCAGTGATTTGGAACTTTGCACTGATGATAGATATATGAAATTTGGATATAATAGGAAGTTGAGAGAAGTAGCTAACGTGTGGGATGACAAAACCTATATCCAAAAATATCTAATTACAATGATGAGCTAAATGTAGTAAGTTGAAATTTAATAGAAAAAAATATTCCTTCACTTTCATTGAAAAAGTCAATTTCACAAATATAGAATGAGGAAGTCATGTCTGGACAACAATTTGTGTGAAAAAAACTTAGGGGTTTCAAGATACTGCAGGCTCACTATAAAACAATTCACAACATGTATGACAGCTAAGGAATTAATGTCAACTTTGGCTGCATTTATATGATAGCTCCCAGATCAAGAAATGTGATAATACCACTGTGTTCTGTCTTGGTCAGGTTGTTGTTAGCCCTGGGTACCATATATTCAGAAGAAGAAAGACAAACTGTAACATGTCCAAAGAAGTATAACCTTGATGGAGAGGTGACTTGAAACTGTGATAAACCAGTGGCTGATCTGGCACAGCTGTGTCTTTTCACTTTCTCCTTTTTTTCTCCCCATTTCCCACAATCTCCACCACTCCATCCCCCATATTTTCAGTTTAAAGTCCTCCCAACCGGTTTTGGCAATCTACAGGAAAATGCAGCCTTCCTAACCCTCATTAGACACATTGCATCCTAAATCTCTTGTCATCATTTAGATAAAATGCCAAATCGCATTTGCAGACACACTCTTCATCCTATGAACATATTATCTTAACTGATAACTTTTCTAGTTTCATATGAATTGTTCAGAATCTTTTAAGATTTCCCCTGGTAATTTTGTGTAGGATTTTTAGGTAGTTCATCTCCCTAGGATTTGCTTGATCTGAATAATTACCCTCTCAGTAATAGATTACTGTAATCAGAGAATGTTTGCGTTTTAGTTTTCTGTCCAGCAATCTGAACAGCTTTTTATCTTTTAGAGCTACTTCCATTATGTTATGCACCAATTCTTAACTATCATTTCCTAGCTACTTCTCTCAGACTTTGAGCTGGCTATTAGAATGTCTTGGAGTTTTTTATTCTGAATAGACCAATCATTTAAGTATTATATTTGAAAGCAAGTGGTGTGGAAGTGAAGCAGTTAGTTGGAGTTTAAGCTTAGTTGAAAATAGCCCAATGAGCTTTTTAGGTAGAAGCTGATCAGTAGCTATTCTGCCAATTATGATACACCAGAGACTTGGATTTTAGCTGGGTAATTAGCATCAGCTCTTGGGTATTTATTCACAACATTTTATTCAAATGGATCATACTCTGCAGCAAATCTTACTGTCAAGTTCTTATTATGTATCTCCTCTGCTTAAGTTTAAGGTATCTGTTCTGCTGAAATGCAAATGTCTATATGCATTTGTGCTTGCCTCTGGAATAGATCTAGCAGCCCAAAGGTACAATAAAGCGCACACACACACACACACACACACACACACACACACACACACACCCCACATACCTCTGCACCTACACAACAAAAAATCTTTCCTTGGCCCAGATCAGGTATATAGCAAATAAGGATTCCAGTAAGACAGACAGAGACAGACAGACAGAGAGTCACAGATAGAAAGACACTGACTTGGTTTTATCTAAGAAATAATGTTGGTCTGTAAATGCTCAGGATGCTATGAGAAAAAAACAAGAACTTGAATTCTGGGAGCTGAATGAAGAAATCAGTTGTGTTTTCAATGCATTCTAAGTGGTCTTTCTAATATAGTTTCATTTTGTTGTGTGAAGTCGTATGGCTTTTTGAAATACAAGCTACAACCTTATTTCAAATTAAAATGTAAGTAATTTTAGATTATCCAGTTTTTTAAAACTTTCTATGCTTCTTCTCCAGACAAATTTCTGATTTGCAAATCCCTCCCATGTCCTTCCTCTTTTCCTGCCCTCCCCCTCCTTTCTCCTTTTCCATTCCTCCTTTCTCTCCTCTTCTCATCCCGTGTTCCCTTTCTCTCCCATCTTCTTATCCCTCTCCTATTCCCACTCTGCTCCTCTCCTCTCAAGTTTAAAACCACCAGTGACCTTCTAGTCTCTTTCTCGAGAATCTCCAATCTCCTCTTCTGTAATTTATATGTGAAAATTTTCAATTTTTTTTTTTTGTCCTAGGACTGATCTCTTTTTAGTCAGGGGAGAGCTTCAAA
This sequence comes from Sminthopsis crassicaudata, assembly GCF_048593235.1. NCBI lineage: Eukaryota > Metazoa > Chordata > Mammalia > Dasyuromorphia > Dasyuridae > Sminthopsis > Sminthopsis crassicaudata. The sequence continues at coordinate 86,889,890 of NC_133619.1, read as the reverse complement.
TCTCAGTGTGTGTGTGTGTGGGGGGGGTGATATTAATTTTATGTCCACCAAGACAACCTAAATAATATGAGCCAAAGTCGGGTTTGGGCTAAAATGAAACACATGAGGAAGTATTGTGGTTAGATTTTTTAGACATAACATGTTTCCTGAAAAGTTGTGAAGTTCTGGATTCTGGTTTTTCTAAGTAGGCGCTATAAGTGATCTGGACTGCTGCCCACCAGCAAATTGCTCTGCATGGTAGACAGCGAAAATGTTCCCTCTAATGATTTTTATGAGCTGAATAGCTATTGTTCCCAGCTGAATGATCTTCCTTTTTTTTATTGTTGCTGAGCAAAAGAATTTATAAAAAGCTCACTTTTTTATTAAAAATCCCACTCAGTTGAAATGCAAGTTCATTTAATACTGTTCATCCCTCTTCTTGGTGTCTGAACTATTATACAGTGCCTAGAAGTATCGGACAACATTTTAGGACAGAATGGAAGAAAATGCATATCCACTCCAGGAGGAGTTTAGGATGCAAAATATAATTATTTAAGTTGGATTTTAGCCAGAAGTTTTAAATTAGTATCTTGTCCTGGAAGGGAGAATGCCCCTCTGAAAAAGGCAATGAATATAGGTGATGAACCTCTAAAGTTTTCCTGAATATGGATAATAAATCACCTGCTAGAGAATGGTGCTGAAGCATCTCTTCAGTGTAGACATCTCCTACTAATTTAGTTGAGGTACCAATGCCATTGTCTGAATGACTAAATCTGGTGAATGGAATGATCCCCTTTGGATCCATACAGCAGTACTGCCTTCCCCCCCAAAAAAAGTTGTGACTGATGTCCAGAAAGTCTTCAAGTAAGCCCACTGTCTTTAATCTACCTGGATCACACACAGAAACTAGATCATTGCACAGTGTGATCATTATCAGGTTACAGTTACTGCTCTTACTGTTGGTGGTTCTGATTTTTTCATGTAAATATGGACAGAGTATTGTTCATTCTTCCTCTTCAAAAAGGACCAATGATCTCATGGAAAGATATCTTGGCTTGCTCGAGAACTGGATTTTAGCAAAGCACAATTTCACAAAATAGTCTTCCTCTTTCTTCCAATCATCCAAGCCCAGTGGCAAGACAAAAGTCAAGACTACGGACAATGTCCTGGGATACAGTGGATGACCTTTGTGTCTTCTATGTCTGATCAAGCTCTAAACATTTCAAAGTACCTTCTCCAACCACCTTCATGGCTTGTATGAACAAAGTGTTCTCAACCAACTATTCCATGAAGAAAGTCTTCACACGCTTGGCTAGACATACCTGTAATTACCAGAAAAGTATAAACCCAATTAGTTTACCTTCAACCTGAATTAGTGCTTCTACTAAGATGGTTTTTTACTAAGACATGTTGTCTGTCCTTTGTTCTCAAAGAGGACCATGACATCAGGAAGTGATACCATGATGTGCAAGTGATTTGGATTTCAGTGAAGGAGGACTGGGCAAGGTCACTTGCCTCACTTTCCCTCTAGAACCAACGGTCCAGTGGCCAGATATAGATCAAGACGAATGGAGATGGCCCTGGATGAAATGAAGCTTTCATGAAGCTACAGGAAGATTACAAAGGTGGATGAGTTCCCTGAAAAGGGGACAGCAGCTCTTACACCAGAGGTACTGGTCTTCCCTGACTTTTTAGAAAGCTTCTCAAATTATTCATTAAAATTAGGGAACATAAACACTGTCTTATTGGTGGTCACAATTTTGCCCTATGATCTTATGCTCTGGGCTCAGAAACCATCCAACACTAGAAAGTGCTTTTAACTCCTAGAGCAAGAAATGGAAAGCCAGGTAGGATAGAGATCTTTAATAGGATATTATTCTTTGAAACTTTTCATGGAAGAAAGATTTCATTTTCAAAAGAAAAAGCTATGAAAGGGGTTAAACAGTAGGTATTCATGACTAAGAAATGAACACTTAGAGGTGAGGGCAAGAAGTCTGAATGTATTTAAAAGGAGAGGGAGTTAGTAGATGATGAAAGAATTTAAAGCAAAAAAAAAAAAAATTCTACCAAAACAATGAGGAATAATATGTAACATTTGAAAGGACATTTTGATGTTCTATTAAATTCTAAAGAAATCTTTTTCTATTGATTTTTCCCATTTCTGAAATGCATCATTGGTCCCTGCTGTGCTTTCATTCAAAATGCAAAAAATTATTTTTTAACAAGGCTGTGGTTTGGCAAAAAGGCACTTATATGGATTTAATTTACATTCAAAGAATCGCTGAGTTCGAAGGGGCATCAGGGATCATAAATTCTAATCTATCTCTGAACAGGGTCCCCCTCCACCTACCATAGACCCCTTAAATGGTCATCTAGCATCTATTTGAAGGCCTCAAGTGGGAGAAGGAAGGATTCACTCCCTCCCAAGACAACCCATTTCACTTGGGAAGGCAATTCTTATTGTTAGTAAGCTTTTCATTAAATCAGCTTTCCTCTTTTCAGTTCCTGCTGGTAGTTTCTAGTTCTGTCCTCTGAGAGCAAACACAACACATCTGAATCCTTCTCCCATAATGCAATAAGATCAAAGTTTTCTCTTTTCCCCACAAAAGGAATCTATATTTCCTAAAATGCAACAAAACTTCCTCTAACATTGTAGAACATCCACAGAACTAAAGCTTTGAATGGCCCCTGGCTCAATAGCTTCTTGGTTATTTAAGGGAATAAAAGCCCCATTCCTGTGTAGTTGGAGTCCCTGCAACTTGGTAAAGAGCATTTTTAGCCTGGACATTTCCATATGGAACAAGGGACAGCAGCATCTATAGAATCTAAATGCTCGTTACATATCTTTGCTATATTAGGGCAAAGTAAACCTCCTTTTGTTAACTGCCCAAGGGCTTATAAGTAGCTCATTTTGCTGACCTTGAACCTGAACTAGCATGATGCTGACATCAAGCTCAACTCTAATATATGTAATAATGGTTCCTATATTGAGTGTCACAAATGTCTTAATTCAGTCTTAAGTTATTAATGCTTAATACTGCACTAGATTTTCAGAGAACTTGGGTACTCGAAGACTGCTATCATGTGTCCCTTAAGCTTTCTCTTCTCTAGGTTATACATCCTCAATTCCTTCAATATGGTGAGAACTTGGGACTGTTCACTGTCACAGTTGCCTTTTTTGGATGCTCTTTAGATAAACAATGGACTTCCTATTGCTCCATATAGCTAATTAGGACAAAGGGTCCTGTCCCTTCTTTTGACCTAGTTCTTGCTTCTCCTAGTGTAAATCTAGAATTGCATTTATTTTCTTGGCTTCCATATCTTACTGCTGACTTATAAACCCACCCCAGCCCCAGCTCTTCCTTTTTTAATCTCAGAAAAACTATTATCTAGCCATTCCATTTGAACATGCTCCCTTCACTTTTATTTTGGAAGTTGATTTCCCATTTATTCCTACAAAATTTAAATGAATTGGATTCAGCTCAATATTCTTCTCTGTTAAAGACTTTTTGAATTCTGCCTCTGTCGTCCAAAGGTTTAATGATCATTTTCAGCTCTGTTACATGATAAACATACCATCTATGACTTAATCCAAGTCATTGTTACCTTTGTAGAATATCTCAATTGGCCCAGAAGTATTAATGCTATTTTTTGTGTCTGGCCATTCATGCAGTCTTGAATCCTCTTACTTGTGCCATTACTTACTTTACCTCTCTCCAAACACACATTGCATCTCTTTTGTCAAAGAATTGTATAAATCTAAGGAGATGTAACTGGAATTATTATTTATATCTTCTGTCCCTAAAGCTAATCTTTTATTTAAAATTGTTTAAAATTTGTTTGAATTTGAATTTTTTTTTTTTGAGTTTGATGACTACATTGATGACTGCATTCCTTCATGATACTATGTATTTTATTTTGTCAAATGGGTCCATGATACAACAAAAATTAAGCACCCTTGCTCTAAATGTGTCTATTTCATAAGTTCATAGTTATAAAGACACCTCAGAGACTAGCTATCCTAACTTTTTCATTTGCCAAGGAGGTAACTAAAATCCAGATAATTAAGCCTTTTGCCTAGTCACATAGGTAAGCGTCAGAGGTGAGGAACATTGAGATTTTCTAATTGAAGATTCAGTAGTCTTTCAGCTGTACCATTTTGCCTTTCAATCTATAATGGAAGGATAGAAACAGGCATTTATTAAGCACCAACTATGTATCAAAGAACAAGGCAAGCATTTTACAAATAGTATCTTGTTTGATCCCTATTCAACCCTGGAAAATGGAAAGCTGTTATCTACTATTTTATAATTAAGAAAACTGAGGCAGACAGAGGTTAAGTGACTCAGAAAAAAAAAAAAAGAAAGAAAAAAAAAGTCACATACATTTGCTAAATTGGCATTAACTTACCTGTGTAACAGTGAATTTACCTTCATTCCTATTATTATCTCCTACCTCCTTTAACTTCTTTGTTGACACAAATTCAGCATCAGACTGACATAGTCTTAAATCTGATTCTACACTGAATTTATCTCTCCACTTTGCTTTAAAACAAGAATAAAATGAAAATGCTCACTCACACTTATATGTGATTGAAAATGGTAAGAGAATTTTACAAGCTCTCATGACAAGAGATGAAAATTGATTTTTAAATTTTTAACTACCTAACCAATCAATAAAGATTAATAGCTAGTTATGATACAAATTATCAACTTTTCTACTGGCTAGTGACAAGTTGTATTAAATGAGAAATGAACTTAAAATTCAATTGCATACCTGGCTTCATTAACAGCTTATTTATAAGCTAGCCCTTGTAAAGAAAACATTTCCTTAAATATGACTTTCTTCTCTTCTACCGCTGCCACACTGTCTATATTCTTATAGAAGATATATTGACCAGTGTTTTCAACAAGTTCTTTTGAAAATTCTGCCAGATAGAACAATAATATAAGCAGGGGATAAGTTTAAATCAGAAACACGAGGCAACATAAGATTTGTTTCTGCAGGATTTGGTGATGGGCCATAATAGTTTCAAAATGACTTGTTTCCAAACAGTCTTGCATTTGTATTCCAAGAAATACAAACATTCTTGCATATGAATCATATGACTTCACAAGAACAGTTACATAATGTATATAAGAGCATGAAGGAGTTACTCTGATACAATATATACATGATAAGTGAAAATATGTCCATATATCTGACAATCCACTGGGAATTATTTTGTGCTCAAATGTCAGATTCTTATGGTGGTTTAAAAACAATTTGATGAGAAACTGCAAACATGTATTTACTAAATCAAAAATGGTTGGAACACCAAAATCATGTATATAATGGAGATGGTTTTTAATTGCTATAGAAATACATCTACAATGCTTCCATATTGAGGAAAAATATACTTGTAACACAACTGAGTAATTAGTAACTGCTTAAAGTGCCATTAAAGTTTTTTTGTTTTTGCATGAATCCTTTGGACCATTATTACAAAATCCCATTAAATAGGAACCACTACAGGATTGAAGTCACAAGGCCTAGTTTCAAAGCCTTTACCACCTCACTCTTGCATTACAATAGTCTATTGATTGATCTCCCAGCCACTAGTTTCTCCCTACTCCAGAAAAACCTCTACTCATCTGTCAAAGTAGTCTTAAAAAGTAGGTCAGTCCATGACATGCTGTCCTCCCTACCCCTGAAGTGGTTTCCTAGTACTTCCAGGATCAAAATACATCCTCTGGTATTCAAAGTCCTTTGTAACCATCCTTCCCTACCTTTTTCAATCTTCTTAGACCTTATATCTTACTCACCTATCTCCACATATCCTATGATCCAATAACTTTGGTTTTCTCAAACAAGGCGCTGTTTGTCCCCCATGCCTGGAATAATATTCTTTTTCCTCACTTCTGACTCCTCCTTTTCTTCAAATCTCAGTTAAAATTTCACCTTTTACAGGAAACTTTTAAAAATCTCTCTCAATTTTAGTATTTTTTCTTTATTATCTCCAATTTATCCTTTGTATAGCTTGGTTGTATGCAATTTTTTAATATATTGCCTCCCTTATTGGACTATGGGCTCCTTAAGGGCAGGGAACATCTTTTTCTTTCTAGTTTTGTATTTGGTTAGGTAGAGTGCCTGGTACATAGTTGATGCTTAATTGATTAACTGTTTAATAATAAATTTGATATTAATTGACTATCACTTCTAAGACCATGAAATTTAGAGCTCAAGGTGACCTCATGGTCTTAGAAGTGACAGTAAAATAATAAAAATTAATAAAAAAAGCCCCCCAAAAAGGTATCATATGGAAGTTAATAGTTAAGTTGCTTCCTGCAGTAAGAAAGGTATTCTTTGAGGTGAAAGCAAAGAAGGAGCAAGTTCTAGTCATGTGACACAAAGTGGCATTTGTGAGGAATAAGGAGAAGGGCAGTTGGGCTAAATCACAGAATTATGGAAGAGGAATAATACAATGAGACTGTGAAGATGGGTTGTTACCAGAGTATGAAAAGCTTTGAGAAATAAGCAGAGGTTATTTTATTCTAAAGGCAATAGGGATCCACTGGAATTGATTTAATGAGCAGATCTATATTTAAGGAAAATCACTTTCACAGAAGTGTTGAGGATATGCTGGAGTGGGAAAGATTTGAGGCAGACAAATCAATTAAGTGACTTGCAATAATCTAAGTAGGAGAAGATGAGAGTCTGTAGTAAGATAATGGCTCTCAAAAGGAAAATAAAAATAGAGAATAAAGAAAGTCTTGTGGAATATCCATGATTAGGGAACATCCAATGTATACAATGGAGATTGAGAATATATGTTCAAATAGGAAGGAAGAGAACCAGGAGACAGTAGTGCCATAAATACACAAAGGGGAGAAAGTATCCAAGAGGAAAGAATGGTCAACAGTGATAAATGTAACACAGGATCAAGAAGGATGCAGACTGAGAAAAGACTATTAGCTATAGTCATCAAGAGAGAGTATTGATTGCTAACTTCAGAAAGACCAATTTCAGTTCAGTTGACTGATGAGATCAGAATCCAGACTGCAGAGGGTTAAGGAATTAGTGAAAGAAAAAGAAGTAGAAGAAACAGATGTAGATCATTTTTTCTAGGAATCACCTGTTATCTTTGATAATAAAGATTTTTTCCCAGTTGACTGTTTCCTTTCTAATCCTCATTACATTTTGTTTGAACAAAAGCTTTTCAATTCCCTTTAATCAAAAATTATCTTTTAATCTTTTATATCATCTCTATCCTGTATTCAGTTAAGCATTTCCTCTCTAGCCATAGCTATATCAGGTACCCAATCGGGTTCTCTCTCTGCTAATTTTTTTTTTTTAATGGTATGATCATTAATAATCAGGTCATGTATCTAAGTTAACCTCTATATCCATTTAACAATGAACGTTCTCCAGCTTTCCAGTACTTGTATATTCTGTTTGAATTGTAGTTTTATATTTCTTTAGATGTTTTATATAAATGCTCCTGTGTTTTTCATCTTTGCATATCATGTGGTTTAAGCAAACTCAAAATATGAAAATACGAATTTATAAGAAAGGCATATTGAGAGGGGCAATTATTTGCTTAAAAATGATTCACAGCAGAGTTCCATTACTTTAAATACTTATCTCCCCTAACACATTTAAAAAAGAATAGATTTTTTAAAGAAATCAACTTAAGTGTAACTTTCCAGAAATTTATAAATTATAAATTTATATATTATAAATTTACATTATCTTTGTAAATCTAGCTTTACGTACTTCTTGTTTGTGTGACCCTAGATAAGTTACTTAACCCTGTTTACCTCAATTTTTCATTTATAAAATGAACTGGAGAGGAAAGTGGCAAAGTATTCCAATATCTTTGCCAAGAAAACTCTAAATGAGGCTATGAAGATTTGGATATGATTGAAACAAGAGAACAACAATACCTTTATAATTTCCTCATCTGTAAAATGAGGGTGTTGAATTAAATAACCTCTAACTTCCTTTCCAGTCCTAAATGTATGATTCTACAACTTCTCTAAATACCTAGTACAGTGCTATGGTAAACAGATGTTTCTGATTCCTAATTTCAGACCTTAAAACATTTAACTATGCATGGATTTGCCCAGATGTTGTACTGTTTAAGAGGGTCAGTTATTCATCAGAGATTGTTGCCTCATTAAAAAGTCACCAGGGGATTTAAAAAAAGAAAGGAAAAGAAAGAAAGAAAGAAAGAAAGAAAGAAAGAAAGAAAGAAAGAAAGAAAGAAAGAAAGAAAGAAAGAAAGAAAGAAAGAAAGAAAGAAAGAAAAGAAAGAAAGAAAGAAAGAAAGAAAGAAAGAAAGAAAGAAAGAAAGAAAGAAAGAAAGAAAGAAAGAAAGAAAGAAAGAAAGAAAGAAAGAAAGAAAGAGAAAGAAAGAAAGAAAGAAAGGAAGGAAGGAAGGAAGGAAGGAAGGAAGGAAGGAAGGAAGGAAGGAAGGAAGGAAGGAAGGAAGGAAGGAAGGAAGGAAGGAAGGAAGGAAGGAAGGAAAGAAGGAAGGAAGGAAGGAAGGAAGGAAAGAAGGAAGGAAGGAAGGAAGGAAAGAAGGAAGGAAGGAAGGAAAGAAAGAAGGAAGGAAGGAGGGAAGGAAGGAGGGAAGGAAGGAGGGAAGGAAGGAGGGAAGGAAGGAGGGAAGGAAGGAAGGAGGGAAGGAAGGTGGGAAGGAAGGAGGGAAGGGAAGGAGGGAAGGAAGGAAGGAAGGAAGGAGGGAAGGAAGGAAGGAGGGAAGGAAGGAGGGAAGGAAGGAGGGAAGGAAGGAGGGAAGGAAGGAGGGAAGGAAGGAAGGAAAGAAAGAAGGAAGGAAGGAGGGAAGGAAGGAGGGAAGGAAGGAGGGAAGGAAGAGGAAGGAAGGAGGGAAGGAAAGGAAGGAGGAAGGAAGGAAGGAAGGAAGGAAGGAAGGAGGGAAGGAAGGAGGGAAGGAAAGAGGGAAGGAAGGAAGGAAGGAGGGAAGGAAGGAGGGAAGGAAGGAGGGAAGGAAAGAGGGAAGGAAGGAGGGAAGGAAAGAGGAAGGAAGGAAGGAAGGAAGGAAGGAAGGAAGGAGGGAAGGAAGGGGGAAGGAAAGAGGGAAGGAAGGAAGGAAGGAAGGAAGGAAGGGAAGGAAGGAAGGAAGGAAGGAAGGAAGGAAGGAAGGAAGGAAGGAAGGAAGGAAGGAAGGGAGGAAGGAAGGAAGGAAGGAAGGAAGGAAGGAAGGAAGGAGGAGAGGGAGGGAGGGAGGGAGGAAGGAAGGAAGGAAGGAAGGAAGGAAGGAAGGAAGGAAGGAAGGAAGGAAGGAAGGAAGGAAGAAGGAAGGCAAGGAAGAAGGAAGGAAGGAGAAGGAAGAAAGAAGAAGAGAAGAGAATCAAGTTAAATTTACTTTTCATCTCTTCTCTGTAACTGAAGTATCCCTTGAAAGGGTGTATAAATGCTCTAGTTTGTTTATTTCTTTCTTTGCCTCCAGCACCTTTCCTGTGCAGTTTTGGCCCTTGGCGATTTTAACCTAAAGAACTCTCAACACAGGTGTTGACCACAGAAATGCTGACACCACCCAAATAGTCCCCACTCCTCTAAGAATGCTAGTCTCCCCTAGTTAGTCGACTAAGGAATAAGACTGCCTCACAATCCCCTACTTTTCCCAATAGGGAAGCTAGGATTGATGTGCAGAATAGCCTCTGTGCTTTCCCTCCCTCCTCCTCTTCCTTTTCTTCCTCCATCGCACCAAGGAAAAAAAGTCCACAAAATTGGTATCATCATCTCAATGGTATTGTCTAACCCCAACAAGGGGAGAAATTGACAATGGACCATGTAATTCTGCACTAACCCGAGAGGGTTTTATTTTTTCATCAGGCTCCCCCCATTATTTAATTTGTATTCAGATTGACATAGAAAGGAAATTTGACACTATGTTTGCCTAACACAATAAAGGTTATATCTACCATAAAATGGAAGCGCAGATTTTTTTTTGTCACTGTTTGTCAGGGGATGAATATTTTCCATAGCAGATCTGTGTATTAAAATAAATAAATAAATAAAAACACAGAGACCCACAGCGGAAGCATTGTATTTTCATCTGTCAGTGAGATTTGTGTATGGAGCATCAATTTTCTGTACCGACATAATTGTGTACACATTGCTGTAGTACAGCAAGAATAGGTACAGTGTGTGGGATGGTGAATTTAAAGATATTTAACAAAGGGGGAAAAAAAATCAGATGAAAAAATGTGTGAACTCCAGCAATGGGTAGAGTTATTTTTTATTTGCTTTTCTGCATATACCCAGAACTACTATTTCCTGTGAGTGCTCAGCGTGGAAATGCAAACCTAGTTGATTTGGATATGGGTTTTGGCTGTTCCCCCCACCCCCCACATACACACATACACACTTCTTTTTAATAGTACATGAGTGCTTAAAGAAGAGCTCCCAGGGTTGGATCATCATAGAACAGTAATGATGTTAGTTTATTAAAGCTGTCTCCCAGAGGATTCTGGGTAAAGCCTGGTGTCAGCAAACAGTCCAGCATCCTCCACTTAATGGTATCGAGAGGCTCAGGGTATTTCTGCTCATGGCCTGACAGTTGCCCCTGTGAGAGAAAGAAAAATCTGTCCAGCAGCGTTGTCTTTGGTCGAAAATGAACAGATCTGTTTAGAGTCATGAGTACCTAGTTAGCAGAGTTCAACAGTGGGGCAGGCCACAGTTGTTTAGGATTTCTCTCGCTGTTGTCAATGGGAATTACTCTAGTATAAATTGGCTGTAGGGGACAAATTAATCAACCAAGAGGTTTAAAGATTTTTAGCGTTCAGCTTTACTGACATCCACTCCAACTTTCTGATTTAAATGAAGAAATAAACGACAATTCTCACTTACCTTTCCCTTAAGTCGAATGCTATCAGATTTTTCTTCTTTTTCTCTCCTTTCCTTTTCAGAGAAGGTACAAAAGCCTATATTAGGAATGGCTGTGGTAGATGGCCTCAGGATTCGAGTGTGCTGTCTAGATGCTACTGATCTAACATCTACTTCCTCCCCTGAGAGGTCTCTTTCAACTCTGGACCTCTTGTACAAGATCCGGACCTGGTTCAGTCCTGGGAGAGCCCATCCTCTAAGAGGTAAGAAGAATGGTAAGGCTCTCTTTCCTTACCCAATTTGGCTCATTATATCTCCTGCCTCATTATTCCTGTCCTTATACCTTACTTATACCTTAGTTTGTGGCTCAAGCCTAATATTTCTCCAAAGAGGCCAGAGAAAGGTACTCAAAATACAATGTAAATTCCAGGCATTTATTTCTTCTTGTTTGTCCTTCATTCTCAAAGAGAAGCCGGACATCAGGGAAGTGATGCTTCTTCCACCAACTTCATGGCCTGTTCCCATCAACTATTCCATGGGGAAAGTCTTCACATGCTTGGCTAGACCCCCCTGTAATTCATAGACAAGTATAAAACTTATTAGTTTATCTTCAACCTGGTTTAGTGCTTCTACTGAGATGGTTTTGCCAGGACATATTGTTTGTCCTTTGTTCTCGAAGAGGACCATGACATTGGGGAAGTGGTATCGTGACATGCAAGTGAGTTAGATTTAAATGAGGAAGAGATGTACCTGCCTCACTTTCCCCTCCAGAGCCAGCTGGGTCCAACGGTCAGGTACAGATCAGGATGAGTAGAGACAGCCCTGAATGCAATGGGAGCCTTTGGCCTTTTTAAGCTAAGGTATTTAACATGTCTCAATTTGACTGAGGCAACACCCATTTAGTGATTAAGATTAGGTAAGAATTGAAGCAAAGAATTGTCTCTTTTATCTAGTCAAAAAAAAAAAAAAATCCAATCTGTGAGTTTCTGAAACAGTTGTTATTTACATTCACTCTGTGTCAATCAGAACCCCCCAAAAATAACCAACTGTCTTGGCTTGACCTGGGACCTATTGTTGGACAATCAGTGAGAGGCAGGATAATAAAGCACAGTCCTTTAAGAAAGAAATCTAGCCTTTGAAGATATCTTGGAAGGGGTGGAAGGATACAGAAAAAAATCCAAACCAAACCCATCAGAGCTGATCTCAAAGAGCTTCCTTCCATTTTTTAATCTATTTCTTATACACAAAAGACTACACAGAAGATTAATTGTATACATGGATATAACTTAAACAATTTCAAACTTATAACTACTATAACAATTTCCCAGGAGATTGTCATCAAAAATGGAATATGAAACTACTTTGTGAAACTACTGAGTAGTTAATGTTTCACCTCAATTCTGCACTGTCTCTCTTGATGTGATTTAAGAGAACAATTTTTAGTTCCAAATAATGCTTTTGGGACTTAGTACTAAGTGATAAGACGGCTCTAAGCACCAAATGTTGGTCATGTGAAAAAATTACACCAGGAATAGTACATATGAAATAAGAGTTGGGAGAGTATATAGTTGCCAAGGAAAGAGTTTTAACAATTAATGATAGAAAAGGCAAGTTCCCTAATGGAACTCACAATAGAGAATACCCATGAGATTGGAGTATGCCCTTAGCTGGCAGGCTAAATCCCCAAAGAGATTTAGCACTCTAAAAGACTTAGCTACAAGAAAGACAAAGAATAGAGACATGGTGGGGTGATGGGAAGAGAGACAACACGTAGCAAATGGAAGGAGGGAGGAAAAGACACCATGAAGCTGCAGCAGGCTATAATCCCAAAAGGCATTCATTCAGGAAAGATGGCCATGGAGAGATTTATGGGGGAGATTTAATCTCAAGGGTTTGACGTAACTTGGATTTCTGGCTGGACACAGCAAGGTGGGGCTATAAGGTTAAACTGATCCCCATCAGTGTCCTTCCCTGCTTGCCAGAGGGAGTAATTCTATCAATCCAGCCCCAGCTGGTTACTCAGGACCTCTCATGTCAGTAAGACAAGCTGGACCCCGGCTGGTTCTCCTGCTGGCGTCATATTCCCCACAAAGTACTAAAGTAATTATCAGCGAGTTCTCTCCCTCTCCCGACTCAGCTCTGATCTAAGAATCCAAAGTCTTTAGATAAATAAGGTTATCTCTCAGCCTTCACACAACCATCTCAAGAACAAGGTTCAGCCACCTTTACTCAGGAGGGTTGGGTGCATACTAAGGAATTATTAAATCCTTGATCACTCTCACTTTTCATTCAAGACATATGCATGAAACATATGCTAGAAACTGTTTCCATCAAAGTAAGAGGCTTCTTTTTATTGGTGCAGACGGAGGCTTTCTCTGCAATTTAGTATCTGGGGAACTAAGAAGTTCAGTACTTTGTAGCATATGTCAGAGGTCTTCACGACTCACACTTTGTAGCCACTAAGCCACATTGCCTCTTCTGCATTTATTATATAAGGTATCACTACCCAGAACTTTACCTCTGCCAAATGATTTTCATCTCTACATCCAACATCTTCTGTGATACCTGGATACAGTTATTAGGAGCATCTGTGTCTCTACACTCTCTGTTTGGCAAAGAGGGAATAGTGTAAGTTTCTCTCCGTAGCATAATTGCATAACATCCGAATTAGAAGTTTCTATTTCTGCTTTCCAGTTCTGTGCACAAGCCTCACTGCCATTTCACCACTGAGAAGTCTTCTATTCATTTTAATTTATTACATGCAATATCTGCCTTATGGAGAACATCAGAACCCTCTGAAAGTTTTGCTCCGATTTAAGATATCCATATTTACCCAGCCCAAGGTACATAATCGTACACGACTAATATGGTGTCCTGTGTACATGCTGAACTGCAAAGCTGCCAGTCCCACTAATGAATTTAATTTTTTTCTTGGCAATTCAGCCAATCAGGTGACCATACCTTGGAGCCAATTAGTATTTTTTTTTTCCTTCAGAGCCAGGTGCAGAGCTGCCAAACAACATCTGTGAGCGACTTGCATGCTCTAGTGGAAACTGTGTATGCTCAGCTTTCTATGAAGATGTTTTGCTCTTGACACAGAGTCATCCTTGGTCTTGTTCTCCACCCACTTCATTAAACACACACTCCTACATGTGTTGCTGATTCCATCTGCATTCAGAGCAAGATTGTGCCTGGGGCTCCCTTTCTCAATGCACATCTCCATGTGGGTGTTCATGATACCTCTTCTCTGGAGAGTGTAGCGATACAGACCGAATGCAGAGATATTTCACACTGACCTTCATTTAATTATGAAGCTCCCAGCCCTGCGTTTACAACCCAAATAAGCCCATAAATATTTCTGTGGAAGTGTTGGGGGGGAAAACTGTATTTGGAGACTTTGAAACATTTCCTAGGGCAGCGCCTCCAAGATGTATCAGAATCACATTTTTTAGGGACTTGTCATTATCATTATTATCCATCCATAAGAAGTCTTCCGCTTGATTCTCTCTTTTACCATTCACAGCAAAAACTCCTAGAGGAAATCCTCTTGATGAAGGGGCAGCTCTTCTTCTTGACAAGCCCAGCCCCTCTACTTGTGCACTTGAACTCATTCCTTCCACTCCACTCCACTCCACAAGCTTGCCCACTCGATTCCCCCCTGCTTTCCTCTCATCTTCAATCACTCCTTATCCAGTAGCTCCTTCACTGCCACCTATAAACATGCCGGAGCCTCCCCCATCTAAAATTCTCTCACTTGACCCCACTATCTTCTTAAATTATTACCCTATGTCTTTTCTCCCTTTCACAGCCATACTTGTAGAAAGGATCATCTCCATTTCTTCACTTCTCAACACCCTTTCAACCTAGCTTCTGACCTCCCTACTCAACTGAAACGACTGTCTCCAAGGTAACCAGAGATCTGCTAATTGCTAAATCTAATCGCCTTTCTCAGTCCTCAAATTACTTGAGCTCCCTGCAGCTTTTAACACTGTCAACCACTCTTTCCTCCCGGATATTTTCCCCTCTCTTGGACTTCACGCTGCTATTATCTCTTGATTCTTCTACATTTATGATTTCCTCTTCTCAGAACCATTTCCTGGTACAGTGTACTGCAGGTAGCATTTGCTCATGTAGACTGGGTAGTATTTCAAAAAGTATAGACCACGCAGGGGGATTACTTCATTCTGCATCTGTTGCTTTGCCTGCTTTGAATCACATTGAACAAGATTCTCCTTTCATGATAAACCCATTATTTCTAAACTCAGTGTCTTGCTGCTAGATTGGCTATATCTCCCTTAGCCTCTTCTCCCCTCTATTTGGAAGACAGAGTTCCAAACTCCTCCCAATGCCCTCCTTTATAGAGGGCAAAAACTGGACTCTCAGAGCCCCCCCCCCACTTTGCATCTAATGCCTTCTCTGGTTTCAACTCCACAGAATAAGATGTCCCTCTAGTGTGTCCTGTCTCCCCCATCCCTTAACCTCTTTCCCCCCTTTCCTGCTTCATTTTGGGTATTGTCTCTCCCTTTTGGATTATAAGCTTATTAAGGACAAGGATTCTCTTTGTTTTTATTAATTATATCCTTAGTTCTTAGCACAGTGCCTGACACAAAGCAGACATTGGAGGAATTCACACTAGGTCCCTAAATATAAAAATAATCACGATAATTAAAAATAGCACTGTGAATATTAAATCCATAGTAGATGATAGTTCTTTTAGAATATTTTATTTTCCTCCAGTTACATGTAAAACAATTTGTAATATATTTTTTTAAGTTTTGAGTTTTGTATTTCATCCTTTTCTCTACTCCTCTCCCCTCCTTAAATGGTAAGCAATCACATATAGGTTATAAATGTGTAATTTTGTAAAACAATTCCACATTAGTCATTTTGTGGAAGAAGACCCAAACAAAAAATATTGAGGAGAGAAAGAGAGAGAGAGAGAGAGAGAGACACACACACACACACACACACACACACACACACACACACAGACAGAGACAGAGACACACACACACAGAGAAAGAGATAGAGAGAGAAAGAGAGATAGAGAAAGAGAGAGAGAGAGAGAGAGAGAGAGAGAGAGAGAGAGAGAGAGAGAGACAGAGACAGAGACAGAGACAGAGACAAAGAGACAGAGACAAAGACACACAGAGAGAGAGAAAGACAGAGAGAGAGAGGGAGGGAAGGAGGGAAGAAAAAATGTGGTATGCTTCAATCAGTATTCAGACACCATCAGTTATTTTCTAAGGCAGACAGCATTTTTCTATAACTCATCCTCATTATAGGGTCCATCATTTGGGTTAAGATTCTTAAGAGTTCTTGGCCTCTTGTATTTGTCCTAAGGATTAAGTTAATACTAGAACTTACTCTGAACCTTGTCAAGAAGAAGAGCTGCCCCTTCATCAAGAGGATTTCCTCTAGGAGTTTTTGCTGTGAATGGTAAAAGAGAGAATCAAGCGGAAGACTTCTTATGGATGGATAATAATGATAATGACAAGTCCCTAAAAAATGTGATTCTGATACATCTTGGAGGCGCTGCCCTAGGAAATGTTTCAAAGTCTCCAAATACAGTTTTCCACCCCAACACTTGACAAGCCCAGCCCCTCTACTTTACTTACTCTGAACCATCCTGCCTTCAATGTTACTCCACCCTCCAAATCAAAATCACCTTTTCCCTAAGGTTCCCTTAGGATAAAGTTTTGTCCCCTTTAAGATACCTGAACTTAGAAGCTATCCCCTTCTTCTATGGAGGTTGAATGAGGACTATTAACATTCATTTAGGAAATCAATATTACCTCCAAGTCAGCTAAAAGATCATCCTTCTTTCAGGTAAATTAGTACTTTCCATGATTATAAACAAGATAACTTTACCTCCCCTTTGTTATGAAAAGCAGTAATTCCATTAATTCTACTCTTGAAGCTCCATTTTCTCCACAGCATCCTCTCCCAGCATCAATAATGAATTTCACTATGAAGTCACTGCAAAGAGTCCCTGCTGACCACATCAAATATTCTGGGCTAAGTCCAAATGAAGCCAATCCAGTGATTCAGGGTTGAGACGTGAATTGTAAACATAGAGTTTATCTACTGGAGACAAAAGATAAAGTTAAAAATATATATCACTTCAGATAAAACTATTAAGGCCCACCCCCTTTGCATTCGCCAACCATTTTATATGCAAAAGATCATTTTCATAAGATAGTGAAAATTCTGCTAAAACTTCTGATCACAAATCCCCATAGACTGGGCCTTTTATGCCTCAGGCAGCCTCCTTCTCTCCCAAGGTCCAGCCCAACCATCCTGAAACAACTTTACTCCAACCAGTTATTATTCATTTCTCACTTCCTAAGGGTCATTTCTCTCTCCCTCCATCTCCCAGGTCAGAGACTATTCAATAATACCATGCTACCTTTCTCATCTTCCTTCTTCAAATTTTCAGTTTGTGCCAGTTTCTAACTACCCTTCTTGTAGTCAGCCAGGCTTTCAGCATCTATTTTTTATTCTCTTATGCCTAATTAATTGACTCTGCTTCTTTAAAATGTCATGACTTTATCTCTTTCCCTCTGCCCTCCGTGCTACTGATCTACTATCCTTGTAGGTCCTCATCACTTCCCACCTGGTCCTTTATAAGAACCTCTTTTTATTTCAGGCTTTAATATATGTAGTTATGAATTGATGGGTATGATTTTGCCTCCGACACACAGACATGCATTTGACAAGATGTGTTATGATGAGATTCTATTATAATTAAAATCATATGCACAGTTTCAAAGACATCACATTTTAATCATGATTGAATGAGTAACACATTAAGTTTTAATTTTTTTTACCATTAGAAAGCAATACAATTCAAATACCACATTGTAATTTTTAGAAACAGTTTACAAGCAGATTAAGGCTACATACCAGGGTAGGTGGAATTCAATATTCTCTTAATTGGTCTCCCTGCTTCTAGTCTGTCCCCCATTCAATTCATCTTCCACACAGCTGACAAAACAATACTCCTTAGACATAGGTCTGATGTACCATTCTCCTGCTCTGTGATCTTTAGGTGGACAGTTAAAGCCTTCCACAATTGGGCTCTCATCTTTCCAGACTTATTCCTAAATACACATACACACATATATACGCAGTATATATATGTATACATTAATTTGTATGTATTCACAATATAATATGTATACATGCTATATACATTTACATGCATATATAAATATATACATACACATATACCTAAACATAAACACATAATCATATTATATGTATATATATATATATGTCTATGTGAATATATGTGTGTATATTTATATCTATATCTATATGAATAAACTCACACCCCCACACATTTCTCCAAAGGAATATAAACTTCTCATGTACAGGCTTTTTTTCATTTTTGTCACTGTATTCCCAGCACCTAGCACAGTGCCTTTCACACATAATATATTCCTGGCAAATGGGAATACACATATCTCCTGAATTCAGCCTTCTGTCTCTTGCCTTCAGGGTCTTTGCTCAACCTGTTCCCATGTTTAGAATGTACTCTTCTACCTTATAGAATCCCTGCCTTCCTTAAAGCCTTGGTTCACATTCCTTCTCCTCAATGAAATTCTTCCTGATTTTCTTTATTCCTATTACCATTTCCCTATCAAATTATTTGTCTTCTCTGTATATACGTGTTCCCCCTATTGACGGTAAACTCCTCAAGGAGAGGGAGTATTTCATTTTTGTCTCTTTATCTCCAGTATCTAGTATATTGGCTGGGACACAATAGGTGATTGATAAATGTTGACCTATGTTTATTTGAGTTACTCCAAAAGCTATAAGTTAATTTGCTACTCTAGACTAGGAATCTGTCTCAAGGTAAATTACAATGCTCATCACACAGAAGGCCGTTGCATTTTTCGTGAAATGCTTAAATGGCTTTGTTGCTTATGACTGAATTATGGTACTTGTCTAGCAGTTGATGTTTTCAATCAGGAACATTGTACAGAAGTGAGAAGGTGCATCGGACACATTCACGCCAAAGCATGGCGTAACTTTCCCTTTAAGATTCGTAGGAGGAGGATTTTGAGTTCCTGAGTCCTTCCATGATGGCCTAGAATTGATGCTGGTAGTGCACCGAATCTCCGCAGGGCACTCATTCATTTCCACATGTGTTTCCATCTAAGGGCCTTGTTATCTTACAGCACATTTGTCACTTGTCATGTTGCATTTATGAAACCAGAGGAAGCATCCTGTGAAGTGAATTGGAGGCGTTTTGTGACAAATTGTCCTAAGAGCCAGGGATGGCAAAGGCCTTTTAGCTCATTGGGCCAAAGCAAGATCTATTTCCCAAATCCATGAGAGAACACTCACTCTTGGTGAGGAGGCCAAATCTGGGAGTAACAGAGGGAAGAGTGGTCTGGTTAAGTAATGAAGAAGGCAGTTATAATCCCCAAGGGATCCGTGACCCATACATTTAGCTCTCCCCTGGACTTTCTCTTTCCGAATGATATGTGTGGACGGGGAGGGCTGCTGGGTGTGAGAGTGGGATAGAGCTAAATCTGCAGAGTGTGGTCAGTGGTGGTGGGGTTTTTGTGGGATTTTGAAGATCATCAGATTATAAGTTTAGAACCAAAAGAAACCCAAAAGGTCATCTGGTCCAAACTCTGAATTTTAGGGAAGGAAAAAATGGCGGATCAGAGAAATTCACACAAACTTCACACAAATAAGAAATGACAGGACCAACATTTGAATCCTTATCTTCTGACTTCAAATCCCATGTTCCTTCCATCCAGGCACACTTTATTTAGAAATGAGGAATCTGAGGTTCAGAGAGGTGCCCAAAGTCACACAAGTAATAAGGATTAAACGAAGAATTTCTACCTATTTCTCTGCCTTAAGATTCAGGGTTCTTTCCATTTCACCAAGATTCACCAGCACACAGTATGTGCCCTTCAGCCCCATTTTTATCTCAATCACATCAGGTTAAAATGAACATCAAGGGCAACCTGGAAGTAGAAGAGAAGTCATTAAAAAGCTTTGTAAAGGGAGTGTGAAGAAATCAGGGAGAGTTGTGGATTCAGAGAGATAGCATGATCCCATGAAAAGATGGCTGGTCGTGAAAATGCCTGACTTTAGGTTCAACCTGACCTTGAAGACTGCTTCTGCTATTTGTTGATCTTGACTGAATCATTTAACTTTATGGGTCTCAATTTCCTTACCAGTAAAAGGGAGAGCTGGAGCAGATCCTCTTTGGAATCTCCTCCATCCCTAATTCCAATGTCACCTATAACCTGAGCAAATGACGGAATCTATCAAACCCTCATTTTTCTGGTCTTTGCAACTGTAATCATAACAACTATATCTTTATTAATAACTTCATGGAGTTATGAGGAAAACACTTTGTAAACCTATAAGAAGTTTTTAAACATGAGGTGTTACGAGCTTTTTATAATCTTCAAAAGATATTGGTCTGCTTGTATTGGCTAGAGTCACATGCCCTCCCTGCTGGTTAACCTTCCTGAATTGCCTCATTCAGCAGCCTGATCACAGTCAAGTTCTGACAAAGGTTGGCTGACTGATTTGATTTCTCCTGCCTTGGAATTCCGTATCTTCCTGGAAAAGCAGACCCTTCTTCCAATCTGCCCTATTTCTGTCAAGGACACCATCATCATCTCAGTCATTCAGATTGACATCCTTGGTATCATTCTGGATTCTTCCCTCTAATTCATGATGTCCACTATCTCTATACATTTTTTACAACCTTCCCCTTCTCTTCACTCCTACAGACACCAATACAATCCAGGATAACCTTTTTGTCTGAAATATAGTTAATTACTTATTTATTTAATTATTCATTTATCTCTCTATTCATTTGCTAATATCTTTTGTTTTTAATATTACATACATTTCTTACTCTATCTTTCACTGGCAAAGTGCTGTCTCCGAAAATAAGAAATAAATACTAAGAAAAAGAAGTTCCACAAAACTAACCAAGATATCAAAAAGAATGGTGCTATATCAACTAATCAATAAACATTATTAAGTGCCTAATATGTGCCAAGTATTAAAAAGAGTGTTATATTTCTTCCACCTTTGCAAATAAATCGGAGGGTCTTTTCATCTCCCTTTATGGAGCTCTAATATGGTTATTATAATTTAGAAGCACATCAATTGTGATTGATTGTTGTTTTTCCCATTTACAACAGGGATTCTTAACTTTTGTTGCATTAAGAACTGCTTTGAAAGATCAGTAACGGCCATGAATCTTCTCCAAATCATGTATGTGCCTACATTCCTAATTGGAGGAAATGTTAAATTTTAATGGAGATTAGTAAACATAAAGATATGTTTCCCCCCCCTCATCTAAAGTTCACAGATTCCTCAAAATCCATCCATGGAATGGAGTGTTCAAGGAGAACTAGCTCCTCTGGTGTGATGCTTGCCCAGAATTTTTCAGGGCTTCTCATCCACCTTTGGTTTCTACCTGGCACTCTCACCTGCAGTTCCATGCATGCACAACAGTGACTCTAGTAAAACCATCTGAGCAAAGGGGCTAGACTAGGTTAGGGGCCCAATCCTGTCAGTGAATTAGGGGGATGTCTATCCAAGCATGTGAAGGCTTCCTTCCCCAGGTAGAATGGGAAGGTGAGAACAATTTGTTCCAACAATTATGGAAGCAGGTATTTATTTTGAAGTGATTAGAGCTTGCTCAGATATAGGAGATGCCGAGGTCATTCATTGATTCCAGGCCTTTAGGAACAGAAAATCATGCTGAAGACAGTGCAATTCTACCTCATTTAAATCCAATTACCCATGAGTCAAGATGTTAACTGTGATATCATTGGTCCTTTTCAAGTTCAAAGAACAATGTATAAGTAAGCCAGTTAAACACCTACTGATTTACATTATTTAAATCAGATTGTCTGGTTCTATATGCCTTTGTGCTTCAAATCTTGAGAGGTGATCTCAGAAGGCATTGAGGTCAACCTCCCTAGTTTATAGATGAAGAAACTGAATCCCAAAGATGGTCACTGGTACCCCCACAATTGCACCAGAAGCAAGATCTGAATCCACATCCCACAGTTAGAGGAGCCTAAAGGGAATCTAGTCTCTTTGGAGTCTTTAGGATTTTCTGACTCCCCTGGGTTTGCCTGGGACCTAGACTGACATGAGGCATGTACAGAGAGTCAAATAACATTTGGCCCATTACATTTCAATCCACTGTGATATGCCATCTTGAAAGACTGATGAGACTGGCATACGGAACAGAATCAAAAGCCTTTCTAGAATCCCGGGAGATTATATCTATTGCTTTCCCCTTATCTAGGTAACCTGTCACTCTGTCATAGAAGGAAATTAAATTGGACTGGCACAATTTGTTCTTAATAAAGCTAGTTTGGTTGTTAGCTAGCACACTCTGGTTGGCTCATTTGGGCTTTGCTCTCAGGAACTAGTGAGTAAGCCCATTCTGTGTCCCTAGGCAGCAGAAGCATCCACAATGGAGCTCAGCTCCTAAAGTTGTTCTTCACTCATCAGGTACTTAATAAATGAATGGAAAAGCCAAGCTGCAGATGACAGATATATCCTTAGGGAGGAACAGAATCTAATCTCCTAATAAATTGATTGGACTATAAACAGCGCTTCCTACAGTTGAGCCAGGTGCTCACCAACTGCCTGGACTCTTAACTCCGGCTCTATCCCTTATATCTGCTTAGAACTGGAGAAATGAAAAATGTAACAAAAATGAGCACAGTAAGGTCAGGAGCTTCTTTCCTGAACACACCTCCAGAAAATAGGAATAAGCGTAAATAGCTGGAGAGACAGTCAATTTAAGAATGGGTTGGACACACCTCTACCCTTATCCACTCTATTCTCCATATTAGTACCAAGGGATATATTGTGGGAAGGAAGGAGTAGCTATATGTTATTACTTTCACAGGTTAGAAATTATCTCTAAACACTCTAATATAATGGCCCATTACTTAGATTTATCTAAAGCAAACTTTCTTTTCTTTCTTTTTTTTTTTTCCTCTTTTGGTTTTGCCTTGTTTATTGCCGCAATTTCTTTTCTTTTCTTTTTAATAATAGCTTTTTATTTTCAAAATACACACAAAGATAGTTTACAACATTCTCCCTTGCAAAACCTTGTGTTCCAAATTTTTCTTCCTTCCTTCCTCCTACTGCCTTTCCCTACAAAGTAAAATAATCCAGTACAGGTTAAATATATGCAATTCTTGTCAACATATTTCCACATTTATCATGCTACACAAGAAAAATTGGATCAAAAGGGAAAAAATTGAGAAAAAAAACAAGTAAGCTCTCAATAACAACAGCAAAGGTGAAAATACTATGTGGTGACCCATATTCAGTCGCCATAGTTCTCTCTAGATGCAGCTGGCTCTCTCCATCAAAAGTCTATTGTGTTATTTCCCTGAATCATCTCATTGTTGAAAAGAGCCACATCCATCAGGATTGATCATTGAATAATTTTGTTGTTGCCGTGTATAATGTTCTCTTGGTTCTGCTCACTGCACTTAACATTGGTTCATGTAAGTCTCTCCAGGCCTTTCTGAAATTGTCCTGCTGATCATTTTTTATAGAACAATAATATTCCATTATATTTATATATCATAACTTATTCAGCCATTCCTTAACTGATGGGAATCCACTCAGTTTCCAGGTCTTTGCTGTTACAAAAAGAGCTGCTACAAACATTTTTGCACCTGTGGGTCACTTTTTTTTTTTTTTTTTTTAATGATCTCTTTGGGTACAAACCCAGGAGAGACACTGTTGGATCAA
This sequence comes from Sminthopsis crassicaudata, assembly GCF_048593235.1. NCBI lineage: Eukaryota > Metazoa > Chordata > Mammalia > Dasyuromorphia > Dasyuridae > Sminthopsis > Sminthopsis crassicaudata. Next base: position 86,866,295 of record NC_133619.1, on the reverse strand, counting down.
AGAGTATGCACAGATTGATTTGCCTTTGGACATTGTAAATTGTAAAGCAAGCTTTCTTAGCCTGAGGTCCTTGAACTTTTAAAAAAATATTTTGATAATGTCTTTGTAATATTAGATTTAGAAAGACCTGGCTTCAAATCCTTATAATCCTGGGCAAGTAACCAAATATCTATGTGTTTCAAATAACCTTCCAGGACCATCTCCTACATGGGTTGTATTCTATCTTTGTGAAAGGTAATTCCCACACAGGGTGTTTCCAAGATCACAAAAGGGATGATCTTTCTTGAATCATTAATGGTTTAGTGGTAAAAACACTGGTGTAACTGTGATCATATTCAAATTCTTTTTCTGCAAGTAGGGATATGCTAGAAATAATTACTATAAGCTTGAAAGAGTCCATTGTTAAATATTCAGTGTGAACATTCATAGGTTGGAAATCTGCAAAAAAAAAAAATATATATATATATATATATATATATCAGGGTTTGATTTGTTGTTTTGTTGGTTGTCTAGACTTAAGAAAGAGATGAAGAAAATATTAATAATGTAAATTAAACTTTAAAATGTGTCATATATTTTGGGTAGCTGGTTGTTAAACATTTACCAATTGTTAGAAACTTACTACTAGAGTGCGTAACTCTGAGCAAATCACTTAACTTGTTTAGGTGTCATTCTTTTCAGGGCTTCTAAGGTCCCTTCTAGTGCCAAATTCTGTGAACTTTTAATGAAAACACTTCTTGAACCTTACATTTCTGTCTTGCTCAATCTCTTGGGGTTGGAGAGAGGAAGAGAAGCAATATCTTTGACTATTTAAGATAGTGCTCCCCATAGGCAACTACGGCAATTTGTTCCCTGCTCAAATATTTGCCTTTCTGTAGAAACGTGCTAATAATGACATTTCTTACTCCAATACTCATGTAGCAATTTACATTTGCAAAGCACTTCATAATTGATGGTACTCTTAGCCCTTTCCTGTGAGCTTTGTGCAGTTAGGATTGCTTCTGTCTCCCTATTGTATCTGTTCTTTTCCTATTTCGAGGTGAAGGAGATTACAGATGATTAGAGACCTTGTGAGCTCCAGAAAGACAGAAGAGTGAGCCGCCAGAAATCTGGCAGCTGAAGGTCATGTCCATGTAGGGATCGTACAGTGAGGAGCAAAATCCCCAGAGCCTTACTGAGCCCCGTCCGACTGCAGGAGAGAAAACAATTTCTTTATCCATCAGCTATAACTTGTGAGTTTGGTGAGGAGAATGCTATATAGACACTGCATTAGGTTTAAGTCTATTTTTTCAGGCACTGGAAATGATATAGAGGAGAATATGCTCCCCCTCCTAGTGTAGGGGTATGTAGGGCTTAACTCCTATCAGCTTGAAAGAGCCCATTGTTAAATATTCATTGTGAACCCTCACACTTTGGGAAATCTACAAAAAATACAAATCTGGGCTTGATTTATAGTTTTGTTGGTTGTCCAGATTTTAAAAAGAGAGGGAGAAAATGTTGATAATGCTAATTAAATTTTAAAAACCTGCTTGCTATAGATTTGGAGTAAATTTTGTTCAAATGACTATGACTCTTTGTGACCTCTTCTGAGGTTTTCTTGGCAAAGATACTGGAATGGTTTGCCATTTCCTTACATGTTTCTTTGTAAAAGCTAATTGATATTAATTGGTTTAATCTAATTGGGCAGGTTAGAGAGTGTTTACAAACAGTAGAAGGGACACTGGAATGGTAGCTGGAGCTGATAGCTTTAGAGAAAAATCATACACATTCACCCTTGGGGGTACCCCTAGAGCTTTGAGGAGAAGATATGTCCTGTATTACTCTAGGTGAAGGGATCTAGAATAAAAGTCCAGTTAGAAATATCTTGCAGGAAAACAAAACAAAGCAAAGACTATTTTTTAGGGATGCTAAATACCTTAGCTGTAGTTCTCTGGGAAATCAAGAGTCAGTGTGATATATAAGAGAAAATGGCACTTGGTATTCTTAGGAACATCTGTGTTAAAATCTTATGTGCAGCCCAGGTTAACCATGTACAACCACATACACATTTTGTATTTCTCTAACTCTTAACACTTTAATTGTAACACGGGGATGAAGATAATACTCATCCCACAGTGTTATTGGGAAGGTAAAAAAAAAAAGATAATATATCTAAAGCACTTTGTCAATATTATAAAAAGCTAAATAAATGTTGCTATTATAAAATGAAATTATTATTATATGTGTTGCTGTTATAAAATGCAATGGTTAAGTAAAATGAGCAAGAATTCAGGGACTAATTTCCATAAATTAGGACCATAGCATCATAGATCTATAACATCCCTATGAGGAAATGACTTGCATAGATAGGATCACACAGGTAGTCAGCCTTATGAGTGCCTGACTCCAGTGCTTTTCTCACTGTACCATGGCTTTATTCAAACTTTTAGAATAAGATTTCTTTTTTAAATTTAAAAATTTTAATAATAGCTTTTAATTTTCAAAATATATACAAAGATCATTTTCAATATTCACCCTTGCCAAACTTTTTGTTCCAAGTTTTTCTCCTTCCCTTTCCTCCACCCCCTACCCTAGACACAAGTAATCCAATATAAGTTAAACATGTAACATATACAATATTCTATACAATAGATATTTCCATTCTATAAAATATTATTTCTTTAGAATAGCATTTCTTTAGGATGGTATTTCTTTCACATCCTTCCTTCCTCTCCTATCATCATCTGCAATATTTAGTAAATTTTTCTTTGATGATGATGTTGATGATAAAAAACAATGATCCCTGCATAAGCAGGAACCCTGATATTTTGGGATAGAGAGGATGCTCCTGTTGGAGGTTTTAACTCACAAAATCCAGTAGCCATAGGATGGATTCTACTTTGGGGGAGATGATTTCTGATTTGGACAACTCTATGAGGACCAGGCTGAGTTCTTAAGGTATATTCCTCTTGGCTAGAATCTCACCTGTCTCTCCCTTTCAGTGTTTTCCTTCTTCCCATGACTCTAAATTAGAGAAGGTCATGGTTTGAGGTGAGTGTTATTTTGTTTAAAACATGTTGTTTTCCAATTCTTACAACTCCTCTTTTCTCTACAGGCAGGGAATTGCTAATACCTTGTGACTGACAGTAAGAGCTTTTCTGATACTAATTGCTGCAGTTCTGTAGCCAGTACCAGAGGCTGGGGAGAATTCTCTGCAGTGTATTTGGTGGTGATGATGCTGTTAACTTTTACATAAGTTTTATTAGCCTGCCTTCCTCCTTTTAGGCCTTGGGAGATTAAAGAAATTAAAAGGCTTTTTTTTTTTTGCTTTAATTTTTATCTTTTTTAAAATTCCAGGTCCTTCATGATTCTCCTGTTATAGAAGACCATCATAAAGTGAGATACATTCAGACCATTATCTCCATTTTTCTTTTCTCTCCATCTGTTCCTGCCATTCAAATAATAATGATGTGCTTGACCTAGATGTTGAAACAGGTGTGCTTTCCTACAGGGGAGGGCTGCTTTTGGAAGAAGTGTATCCTTTGTCACCCTCCTTCCAGCTTCTCTCCTTGAGTCATTAAAAAATGTAGTTTGAGGTGATTTCCCCCAAGCAATGGTGGAATGGCCAGTTTGTAGCCAAGGGCTGTGCGTCCTGATTTCTTTTAAGGACTTCAGGAGAGCTATGGGAGAACATGATATCCCCTAAAAGCTCTACCTTCACCCTAATCATGCTCCAATGGAATTTTGTGTATTACTCAGTCAACAAACATATATTAAGTGCTCACAATATGCCAGGTATCATGCTAAGTGCTGATACGAATAGTAGCAAAGGACAATTCCTTTCCTCAAGAAGCTCACAATTTCATGGGAATGTCAGAGGGGTCATAGAATAATCCTCCTTTTCTGGGCCAGGTCGAAGAGTATCTCTCTAACATATCTTTCCCCATTATCACTCCTCTTTTTATTTTTTAAGGAAAAAGGCCCTAAGCAGTGAGTGGTTCAAGACAGTGCAATTTCTGGTTGAGTGAACATTTGAGTTTTATTTTTAGGTACCTGTTTATATGCAAAATGAATTTAAAAACCCAGCAAGTTTTGAGAAGAAAGTTGAGAATAAAGCGTCAAAGCTTTGATGACTTTGTACATTTTGCCTGGAGGTAGGGGAATGGCCCAGAATAATATAGTAATTTGTGTAGTCCTTTTGACTTTTTCTTTTCTGGTGCTTTGTATTCATTGCCTCATTTTCATCCACTGAGTAACTTGCAAGCTAGGTAGGGCAAATATTTTCATTTTTTTTTTTAAATAGGAAATTGAAGCTCAGAGCAGCAAAAGTATTCAAGGTCACAATACTGGAAGTAGATTCCAACTCTCCTGACTTCTAACCCACTATGTCTCTTATAGCTCCAGAATTCTTTAAAAAGCAAACAACATTTTATCCATTTGATTTTACATCACCTTTATATCTGAATATATCCGTGTCCCTTCCCAATTACATTTCTTGATATCAAAGAATAAAAAAAAGAAGATGAGGAGAGGAAATCTTCAGCAATACATTTCAACTCAACTGATTCTGAGAGTCATCAACAAGCAAGCATATATTAAGTGCTAACTATTAGCTAAGGCACGGTACATGCAATATTCCATAGTCCCTTAATTCTGCAATGAAGAAAGGATGATTAATCCCAGAAATCTGTGGTTCCTTCACAGATATTCCAAATAACTATAATTTATCAGCCCAAACACACACACATACACACACTATTGCTGGTGGAATTTTTTTAATGTGTTTTTGCAATGTTTGTTTGCCTTAAAGATAATTCCCCCTCTAAAGAATGAACAGGCTAAAATATCTAATCACACTTTCCATTTTAGTCCAAAGCCATGAATCCTTTGGCAGAGAAAGAAGCAAGCACTTCACCAGAAACCCTGGTAACCACCGTGCTATCTCTCAGTACAGTGGAATAAATTATCCAAACACTTGTGGCTCCTTCAAAGGCAGCAAAACTTAATTCCTGGTGTGATAGTGTGATAAACAAAGTGTAATCTACGGTATTGTCCTAGACTGTCCACATCTTATCTTGCTTTTCCATGTAAGCAATTTAAAAAAAAATTATAGGGACCCGCTGGAGCATTATCTTATTTGGATCTGATTTTAAGGGGGAGGCTGAATGTTTTACATTGAAGTGAAGTACACAGTTTCCCTGAATGCAGGTGACCTTCAAGGTGAAATATCCCCTCACTTACCATCGCAAATGCAAATGCTTGGAGTCTGCTCCACAATTTTCCCTTCACAGCTGCCCATTTTTATCTCTTGCAAAACTAGTAATGATACAAACGGCTGATTATGGTTTACAATAGCAATAAACCTCTCAGAATTGGTTGTTTCCAAAATAAATGGCCATTCTGTTAAATGTTAAATAACAAGTCATAAACTGCTGCAAACAACCAATTTCTTGTGGATTATTGCCTGAATAAATTTCTGTAGGAAATGTAGATCATTAAGCTGTGAACACCATAGATGGAGCCCACTAAATTAAAAAAAAAAAAAAATCAATCCATCAATCAAAAGCACCTCTCACTTTACAAACCATATGTAACCTTGACTTAAATCTTTTCAATAGGGTTTTTCTCTTGATAGGTGTGGCCAGCTTGATTCTTGCCAGGGTTCTTAAAACTAGATTCAAACTTAAAACTAGCCCATTTGCCTATTCTCCCCCAACTGGACTCTGTCTTGTTTCACCAGGCATTTTTATTCAAGAGCATATTTATAATTTGCCATCTATCAAATGATGAAATGGGCTTGTCCGCCAAGTTAAACATTTGAGTCAAAGCTCAGTGGCAAATGCATTCAAGCTACAGCTATAACAGGATGCTCTTTGCAAAAGAAGCCAACTTCATCGTGGTAACTGACAGCCTATTCCTTGCCATGGCAACGGGGGTTATCTCCCAAGAATAACAACATTAACCTCCTTCCTAACCAGTTTTACATCCTTAAGTATAAAAGGCAGTTTCAAGGCATCTTGCTGGGATGCCTTATTTTTATTATTGAATGTGCATTTAGCACTTACATAAAACTTGAACAAGACATAGGAAAGCTAAAGTAATTGCGAATTTCCCCTAAAAAACATTACAATGGATCTTGTAGACAGAACAGTTAAAGGGCAAAAAGGTTTTCTGTCCCTGATGAGTGAAGGACGGCTACATAGAGATTTCTATTCATGTGCTTGCATCTCTGAAATAGATTACCGCATTGATTCACTTTATATTGTGGGAGAAGGGCAGAAAAGGGGGCTAAGAGAATGTCTCATCTCTTGAATTTCTTTCCTTCCCTGTCTCTCAAACTGAAAATCTTTAGTTATGATTCCCAGATTCACCATGAGGTATATTGTATAATGTGTTAGGGGCAAGGTAGTTCTTCTGGGGTGGGAAAATACCATTCTTTGTGATGATTTGGAAAAAAACAACCCCAAACATTCTAATGGGAAGCCCACCTCTTCTGTAGAAGTTAACAGAGTCTTGAAATGTCACTGAGACATTTCTCCTGGCCCTCACCATAAAGAACATGACATCCCAGTCTGTTCAGCCATAGACTTAATGAGGAAAAGACCCTGTATATCTTAATGGCCAACAAGAAACGAGTCCTGATCCATCCTTCTTTTTTGCTTATCCAATTGTTTGCCCAATTCTCACTGGGGCCAAGTAAATTCAACAGTTACTTTGAAAGATCGAAGCATTTCTTTGGATCAGAGGTATTTTTAAAGTCAAAGGCTTAAAATCTAAAATTCATAATTATCAAGTTAGTGAAGAATTTAGAATCAACTTAGTGAAGAAAAAGGTTTGGTACAGATCAGAATAGTTAGAATGCTAGACCTGGAATCAGGAAAGAAGACCCTCACCCCTCAGATATTTACCAGCTGTATGGCTCTGGTAAATCTCTCTGAGCCTCAGTTTAATGAATATAATACATGCAAAGTCCTGTGCAAACCTTAAAGCCTCTATAAATGCAAACCACTTATTACTTTAGCCCCTCTGTTAGCAAAAGAAACTGAGAAATGGGGAAAAGAAGCCATAGCTAATATTAAAGGAGAAAACTTTAGGAAGAACTAACAGATATCACATTGATTGGCCTGAAGGAAAAAAGGCAAAAAAATTTCCTGTTCCAAGTAAATCATAGACCTGCTTTTGACAAATTATCAGAACAAATGGATTTTGAAAGATGTGTGCCAGGTTGTCTTTGTTGTAAATTGGAAATCTCAGATAAGATCTTCAATTTTTTAGCTTTCAGAAGCTGTTCACTCAAGAATTTCCCAAGCTCCTGGGTTCCTAGTGCCAGGATCAAAAGTATGAGATGGTTGGCCTATCAATTGTTAGCTAATTGTAATCACTGAATGGGTGCACCCTCAGTCAGACTGAGACCTGTTGAAGACTTTAGTTTAAAAAGGCCAGGATCTCCCATTTCATCCAGGGCCATCTCCAAGTCATCCTGATCTAAATCTGGGAGGGGAAAGTGAGACAGAAGACCTTGCACAGCCCTCCCTCACTTTAATCCAACTCACTTGCATGTCATAGAATCACCTCCCTAATAATGGTCCTCTTTCCAGAGCGAATTACAAGCAACAATAACTTATCCCTCAAACTGAATTGGACTGGAAGGCTCTTTCCAAATGATCTCAGATTCTGAACTAGAACCTAGAAGTTGCTTGATTCTAAAGAACTTTGTTAACTAAAGAATTAGTTAAATGAACTCTCAGAAATTTGCATAAAGTGTCTTGATAGTTTGTGTACCGACAGGTGGAAAAAAATTCTGGGGATATCTAGATGTTTTATACATCTAGAGCTTTTGCAAAGATTTCCCTTCAAACAAACAAACCTCTTTTCAAAGAATTTTTTAAAAGGTTATAAAGGTTCCGTGCTAGGTCTTTCCTCTACCCTAAGAGAAGAACACTTCAAGAGAAAGTCATCTTTTATTTTGTGTTGTCTTCTCAGCAAAGTGGAAAGGAGGCCAATGTGGTGATTTTTCCTTTTGTTACTCAAAGCCCCACTCATACAGCCTCCCTGAACCCTCCACTGCCTGTAAATATTTAATCATGTATTGGTTTGTTGGTTTATTCATACACCTGATATAGCTCTGCTGTGATCTCTCTCCTTCGTGTATGGAGGGGTTCAGGAGGTAGCTTGGCTCCGTGGTTTAGAATGTGGGACTAACAAGGCTGAGGGTTGGGTTGCAGTTCCCATAAGACATACAGACCACCTGCAGGCCTTCCCAGCCGTCACTCATAAGCATAAAGACAGATCACAAAGCTTGCTAAGGGAGAGAATATGGAAGGATGCAACACAAATCCATTATGGAAACTGGGAAATTCATTTGAAGCTTATTTCCTATTGGTGATGAGGCAATAGCACTACTGCTGTGAAAAAAAGGTAGAAGTCTCCTCTGTGATTTTCATGGTTTTGGGGGGAATAAAAAAAAAAAAAAAATATATATATATATATATATATATATATATATATATATATATAGAGAGAGAGAGAGAGAGAGAGAGAGAGAGAGAGAGAGAGAGAGAGAGAGAGAGAGATAAATTGTGAAATATATAGAACAAATATCTATATCTCTCCATATCTATGAATTATCAATGAGTTGGTTAACAAAATAATAATTCCAAAGATTCCTTTTTCCCCTTTAATACTTGGATTTTCTCATTGATATTAGAATAGCTGAAAACCATTGAGAAAATATGACCTTGCAAGAATCAGAGGTACAATTGACCTCAAAGTCAATAGAAAAACATACAGGAGATATAAAGTACCCACAATGGATTCCCACAAGTAACTTCTCTACAATAGAAAGTATAAAGAAACCTTTATCTAGGGCACATGTGATCAAAAAGCAGATAGGGAATCCTGTAATAAGAAGAAAGGATAATATGGGCAGCTCTACCCATGAGGCAACCCAATAATGCTTAGAGAACCAGAGAATAATCTGGAATTTCAAATATTGAGATTTTGTATGGAAGAGTTCTAGAAAGACATGAGTAAGAATTAAACAGAAGGCTATTTGCACTGATAGAAGGCTTACCCAACTTATGGAGATCATACTCTATGAGATCATTCAATGAGCATCGACTGTGTATGGAAACTGTGAGTACAGTCAACAGTTACAGGCTCGATCTTTTCTGCCATCTTCCAAGTGCTTCCATCCGCTCCAGCTCTGCCTTCTGTCCCAGGCCACGTCTCCTGTGTGGCTAGTTAGTACTGGTAAAAAGCACCAAAGAAACACCTGAGTGGTATGGTGAATAGATCACTGACCTAGAACTTAATAAGACTTGAGTTTCAATTTTGTGTCCTCATTGTGTCACACTGGGCAAGTCACTAAATGACTAAACTTCAATTTCCTCATCTGTAAAATTGGGATAATATTAATATCTACTTTATAACAAGGCTGTTGTGAAGATAAAATGGGATTTTAATTATCTGATTGATTGTAAATAAATTTTAAATGGTAAAATATTGGTTAATTATGAATAAAGAGATATTACAGATAAAGTGCTTGTAAGCCTTAAAATGCCGTATGTCATACCTGTTAGCAGCAGCAGCAGCAGCAAGATCAATCCTTGATGGAGTTTTTGGAGGTATTCCACCCAATGAAGCCTGTAGCCACCAAAAGCCTCGACCATCTCAATTCTGTGAGGAACTAGACAAAAGCAATTTTTGATAATAAAATACTTGGCACTATTAAGCAGTACACAAAATATAGAATCCTTAAAGTTAGAAAACCATGTCAAGGGAGCAAGGTGTGTGGGATTGGAACAGGGGAGTGGGAAGGAGAACGAGAGAGATTGAGAGAGACTCACAGCCAAAGAGATGACAGACAGAGAGGCAGAGAGAGAAACAGAGAAGGGAGAGAAAGAAAGACAGAGTCAGAAAAAAGGAGACACCCACAGAGAGTCAGAGATAGACAGAGACCCAGATAGAAAGAGAGAGATAGGGAGAGACAAGGTACAAGGAGACAGAGAGATAGAGAGATGGAGAGAGAGAGAGAGAGAGAGATACACAGTCAAAGAAACACACACACAGAGTCAGAGTCAGAAAAAAGAGACAGAGACAGAAAGACAGAGACAGAGACAGACAGACAGAGAGGAAGAACGATGGAAACAGAGATGCAGAAAGAAAGAAGAGAGAGACAAAGGAGAGAGAGAAATAGGGAGTCAGAGCAAAAGAGTGACAGAGACAGAGAAAAAGAAATACAGTCAGAGAAAAAGAGATAAAAACAAAGAGAAATAGAGACATAGAAGAGAGATAAAAACAGAGATAGAGACAGAGAGATAAAGAGAGACAAAGACAGAAAGACACACACACACACACACACACACACACACACACACACACACACATCTTAGACATTTGCTACCTGGGCAGTGACAGTGCTGAGAATCAATGGGCATTGCTGATGCGTGAAACAGACTAGAATACAACCCACTACCCAAACCTTTATTGATTCTGCACATGGTTTTGTCAGTAAACGGAGCAAGTGAACTGAAAAAGGATGTCATTTCAGGCCTCCCCTTTTACTGTGGTCTCCCTTTGGATTTGCTTGAAGTCTCAGTAGCTATAAGGGAAAGCTTTTGCCATTCATTTTCACTCCATCCTTCCTTGCTCTGGCATCTACCTATAATCTGGCACTTCACCTCTAGTCCTAATTTGTGAGAGTTCTCCACATCCCCGCCATCTTCCTCCCATGCTCCTGAATGCCTTCCTAAGTCCCTCTTCCTTTATTTTCCATTTCTGGCTAGGAGAAATAAGCAGCACTATTTTCCCTAGAAAAGATGAGTAGATTAACATTCCTTTTGCTCTATTCATTAGCCCTATAGCTAAATAACCTTCCCTAACTAGAATAAAAGCTCCTTGAAGGCAGGGACTATTTCAATGATAATATCTGATTTCCTAATACTTAGTAAGTATGTTAAACTGCTAGTAAATGCTTTTCCATCCATTCATTTTCAAATCACCCAAGAGAAAGTTTTAAAGCTGAGGAGACACACTCCCTAGGGTGTTCCCTTGTTTTCTTTTGCTCTCTAATGCATTTTTTCATACCAACCCTTTTCATTGTGACATTTAGTAACTGATGTGGATGATCACCGATTAATTTTCTTGACACTGAGTCTCACAGGCACATCGCCTTGTGAAGTTGACATCTGCCTAGGCTATGCACACATTAATTCAAATATTTACCCACTGAGAATATCTTATCCCGGGAGGAGAGAAACAAGTAACTTACTTTATAAAAAATGACTATATTTGCAGCAATCCAAGTTGACCTTTGGAATCTTGGTTTTCTTCTGAACTGGAGGTTTGCTTTAATGTAGAAAAAGGACTGAATAGACGTCCTGTTGTCAAAGAGATGAAGTCTTCAGGTCAATGATTTTCCGGCTTGGTGACTTGGGAGGAGGTAAGAAATGGAGATTGGAGGAAGAGGGAAAAATAGGAAGAAGAGGAAAATGGGAGGTAGGTCCTAGACTTAATTGGGCACACAAGAAGAACTCATAGGTCCAACAGACTGTCTAATCCAACCTTCTACTTTACCCAAGACTTCAGAGGTCATGAGTATCGTGGATAGGATTTGAGTCCTGATCTTGTAACTCCAAAGCAATTACGTGTTTCCATTGGAATGCAATGGATATTTCAAGTTAAATCCTGCACCTTTTGCCATTATAGCTCTGGAACACCGAACGTATCTATAAATTTCCTTTCTCTCCCATGCTCACTTGGGGTCTGAGAAGAAAGAACTGGACACACCACAAATTTTCTACAGATCCTTGATGTGTCAGCCAATGAGTTTGCTTTAAGGAAGGACAATGTGCACACCAGAGGGACAAGGGGGGCACCACTGCATGTAATCCATCACTGTGATCAGGTGGAAGTCCAAGAGGAAGAAATAGTGAAACAAATGCAGGAATCTGGAGGCCTTATTTTCCCTGATGCTTTTACTCGGGGGCCAAGCACCAAGGAAATCAGTCAATGAACATTTTCAGCACATTTCAGCCTTGGTCATCTGAATTTCTTTCAGAAGGTTGGCGGCCTTTGGAAAAGTCTGATGAAAATCAATTGTTCCTATCACTTTAATTCGCCTCATGTCGATTGTTCTTGGTGTGTGCTGAGGGTGCTAGAAATCTGTGTTTTTCTTGATGATAGAGTGAATTTGGTCTGATTTTCCCACACAAGAAGAAAGCCTCCCCTGCCTTAGACCACAGTCTCAGGGCACATCCTAAGCACAATGTGTCTCTAGTATTCTTTCTTTGACTAGACCACTTTCAACAACAAAGAGAATTTGAAAGATTTTACCTTAGGGAAACTTCAGGAATGGTCTGTATTAGCACTTACAAAGCTGGGGCATTTTTCCTCACATAAGCCTGGCCATTTATGGATCCCATAGAATGGCTTTATAAATTAGAAGTCACTGGGGGCAAGATTAAGCTATTCTTCAGTTTCCCTGGTTTGAAGCCACACTAAAAGTGTATAATGAAGTGATCTCAGCTAAAAAGAATTGCTTGGGACAGATATTCATGCAAACTAATACACATCCTGGACTTGCATTGCAATTTTGATTAGAAAGAATGAGCTCATTATGGTTGGGCTTACATTTTGTTTGAGGTCATTCTGGGGTGACAAAAGCATAGTGTGGAGGGTTCAAAGAATTCTTTAATAGCTGATCACTATCCTGAAATCTCAGCATGGATTTTAGGACGATTTTGTCACATAGAAAGAAATATGGAGACTGAATGAAGATTTTAAAGCATACTATTTCTGCTTTTTAAAATTTTGGTTTTTCTTGCTTGCATTTTTTTCCTTTTGTGCTGATTCTTTTTTTTCCACAACATGACTAATATGGAAATATGTTTAATATGATTGTACATTTATAGGCCGATATCATATTATTTGTTGTCTTGAAGAGAGGGGGAAGGAAGGAAGGAAGGGAAGGAAGAAAAATTTGGAACTCAAAATCTTACAAAATGAATATTGAAAACTATCTTTACGTGTAATTGGAAAAAAATTACTGTTAAGTGGGGAAAATTATACTTACTGCATGAATTATGGGACTTCTCATGTTTTTATCATACATGTAAATACATGTATATATCAGCATGGTGTAGTGAAATAATCTCAGCACTCAGAAGCAAGAGAACTTGCTTCAACTTAATAGTTACTGTGTGACCTAGTTGAGTCCTCTACAGACAGAATTTTTTTGTCTATAAAATGAGGTTAAGAACACATTGAGTTGGGCCAGCTAGGTGGTGCAGTGGATAGAGCACCTGAAGTCAGGAGGACCCGAGTTGAAATCTGGTCTCAGACACTTAGCACTTCCTAGCTGTGTGACCCTGGGCAAGTCACTTAACCCCAGCCTCAGAAAAATAAAAAACAAAAGAAAAAAAAAAAAAGAACACATTGAGTCATAAATTCTATAAGGACTTCAGAAACAATCTTTTTTTTTTTTTTTAATTTACAGATGAGGAAACTGAGTCCTAAAGAGATAAAAGGACATATCAATGTTTGCACAACAGCTAGTAGTAATTGTAGAAATTGAGATCTATTAGGGGAGGAGTTGTATACACTACTAAATTCCTTTACAGACACCTCATGCTATATAATTCTCATGGAGAAGTTCTCAGCAATAATAACCAGTGTTTTTGTAGCGTACCCGAATGTGTAAAATGCTTCACATGTTTTATCTTATTTGGCTCCTCCCACAACAACCCTGTCAGCTAATATTACAGATGTTCTTTTACAACTGATAATATATATGTATATTTATATATATGATTTATTTATTTATTTTCACCCTTATAGAGCAGGGGTTCTTTGGTTTTTCTGTGTCATGGATCCTTTAAACATTCTAGTGAAGGCTATGGATCCCTTCTCAGAATAAGGCTTTAACTGTATTTTTAAAAATCAGATTACAGAAGAAACCAATTATAGTGAAATATACTTATCAGAATATTAAATTAAAAACATAAGTCATGGGTCATTCTATAGAATGTTAGCTACTTGAGGACAGGGACTGTTCGATTTATGTCTTTATATGTTCAGCAGCGAGCAATTACTGCTTGTTGAATAATTGATAATCCATAGTCAGAAAACTGATATCATAATAAATCTTATCATAATCAGTATTTGAACCCAGGTCTCTCTTTAGATGACAATTTCATTATCCTTTCCATTATAGCATGTTGCCTCTTAAAGGCATGTTAGAAGAACACAATCCCTAGGAAGTTTAAGCAAGCTGTCTGTCATTTATGAACTAGTAAAATTCAGAGAAGCTCACAATAAGGTTGGCTGCAAAGTGTTGATTTTTTAAGGTTCAGAAACTTTTAAAGACCATCTACTATGTCAAAAAGGGCTGCAATCTGCATCAGTGAAAGGACTAGCCCCCTCCAATAAATCTTAGCGTATTAAAGTAAGTGTGTTTGAATATGCATTTAAGTAGGGATGTACATATATTTAAACTTCAGGGCAAATTTGGAGGGTATCAATTAGACTGGAAGGAAATAAAAATACCCATCTTTATAGGTTTTATTATTGTTTATCATCGGTTGAGGGAAAACTCTTGCAGATTGACAGACAGAACCTGTCTTGCACTCACTTTGGGGCCAGGAGAATGCTAATTCTATGCGCTAGGATTTCCTTCTGAGCCAGCTCCTACAACATGCTGCTGTCTAAGGAATGTAGAGCAGATTTCAAGTTAATCCTGCATCTTCTCCCGTTACAGTTCTCCGGGATGCCAAGCGTGCCTACGAGTTCCCTTTCTGCCCCATGACCTGCCATTTCCAAAGGCACATGCTTGGCAGGCAGTCAAGAGAATGGTGGCATTTGAGTGCCTTGCTCGAAAACAGATTTCTCCCTCCCTTTGGATACTTTGTGGATGTCATGTCCAGCTGGCTGCTTCCTCAGATAGCTGCTGCAATCCCCTAACTCTGCCAGAGAGTGAGAGAGTAGAGCTACTGCACGAACTAAGTGTCAAAGTGAATTTGTTATTAGTTCAAGATTAGCCATCTATGGTACATCATCTGTTCAAGCAAATTGCAATTCAAAGCATGGACACAAAGGGGCAGGAAGGTTTCTAGGGGAAGAAAGGAACTGGATTTCTAGCTTTCTGCAATATTCCCTGGTGCCTTAAAATATCAGCTGACACACAATTAAGTAAGCTAAAATCAGATTTAAAAATCATCTTTCTCTTTCCTATCAGAGTATTCTCCACAATGCATTTCCTACTCATTCATTCAGTCAGTCAATTTTTCAACAATCATGTTTTCCTGATTCTGAGTTTTTACTCATAGCATTCTGGATGCCAGAAGTACCTTCCAACTTTTGAAATATAACTTCTTTACTTTTCAAGATCTAGCTGAAATGCCATCTTTTCCCATGTTTTTGCTCATTCCTATGGTCCAGCCAGCATTATTGCTCCCTTCCTGGATCTTTTATTGCCTCTTGTGGCAATATTTTAATCATATCTTTTTATATATGTAGCACATATTTATCGTGTGCTCCACTTCAAGGCATACACTATGTCTTTATTTTCCTCCATGCCTATAAGAATATTTTGTACATAGTAAGTACTTAATAAATATTCATTGAGATTTATTTATTGCAAAGAAACAGTCAATTAGCCACCACATGATTTTTAGTATTTTTTTCACACTGTCAAGTGACACAGACTTCCCACAGATTTAGGAAGGCTTTGCTATCACAATCTCAGAGTTAGAGGGAACTTGCAGGTTATCTGATCCAATACATATTTGACCATATCTGCTCTACAATATCACTGGTACAGTAATCATTAAATTTATGATTGAAAGACTTTAGTCATGGGGAACTTACTACCTCCTGAAATGTCCCATTCCATACCAGGATAACTCTAATTGTTAGGAAGCTTTTCTTCGCACAGAGATCCAAAATCTTCCACTATGAACCTTCTAAAAATTGTTCTCTATTCTGCTTATTCACAAGCATGATGGTTTCTCTTCCCTAAAACAGTCTTTTCAAACTAATGAAAAAGTTATTGTGTCCTTCTAAGTCTTTTCTTCTCTGGTTTAATTCAATAACAATGATGAGCAGAATAGAGCGAAGGGTACTTCTTTAGAGACCAATCTCCACGTTTATGGTGACCTATCATTTTGTAGTCCATTAATCAATTTTGGGGGGGGATTTAATTATTCAGTGAACCCCAAATCTACCTAATGGCATTATTAAAGTCATGGCTCTCCATCTTGCCCACAAAGAAAGCATGAAAGATTCTGTAACATTCTTGGCTGAAATCTAGTTATACTATGATACAGAGATTGTAGCCTGTCCTTGAAGACATTATTCTTCTCTAAGGGGAACTCTTCACCCAATTTTTCTAGTTTTATCTTGGCTACAGATTCATTGTAATATCTTCAATAAGGCAGATCATTTTTTATTAAATCTTTGTTGTTTATATGGTACTTCAGTAGGTATCCTGAGGATATGAAGGAGGTACTTTGGAAGTTACTGGTCTTAAATTCAATGAAAAACCTTCTATACCAGTAGTGTCAAATAAAAAGATCCACTAATCTATACAAAAGGATCCCTGAAGGTTCTATACTGACTTAGAAAACCACCATATTGACATTATCTATTTATTTTAATTTATTTTGTTAAATATTTTCTATCTGGATCAGCAGTGCTTGAGAGTTGAACCTTCTGCACTAGCCCATCTTAGAGACTTGTGAACTTTTGAGCAAGTCTGAAATTTCCCTCTATTATCCTTTCCCAAAATCATTTACATAATAAAGAAGAATTCTTTATAATGTGTTTATCAATAGATAGAGACAATTGTGCGGCTTCTTGGTAGAGGATCAGGTCCAGTTCTGAATCAGTCAAAGAGCCTCAAATATTATAATCACATATGGTGAGTGGATTACTTGCAAATTTCAAGGCCCATTTGTAAAGAATTGGTTGAAAGATGTTCAGAATATTTTTTTAAAAACTATCTAGTTCAAGGTAGGGAGGTAAAGAAGAAAAGAAGGATAGAAAAGGAAAAGAAAAATAAAAAGGGAAGAAAAGAAAGAAGGAAACAAAGAAAAGGAGAGAGGAAAAAGAAAAGAAACAAGAAAGAAAATTAATGCTATTGTTAGAATTCATTTTATAAATTCTTTCTTGTGAAACTTGGTAATTTCCATTACAATTTATAGGATGAGCATCTAAACAGGGGTCAGCATGAGATAATTACTAGTGAGCCAAAATCTTGTCAATTTGTAGTCACAGAATCACAAAATCTTACTAAGAAAGGTCCTTAGAAGTCATCTAATATGCAGCTGAAGGTCAAGTTTCATTTAACACTGTTCAATTTATATTCAGATTAGAGTTAATTTCTTTAGGCCTCCACTGTGGCAAAAAAACTCCAAGTGATGGGCTAGGACAGATGAAGTTAACAACTGTTCTATCACATCAACGAGGGGGTCATGCTTTGAGAAACAGAAGACAGGTTGTTGTTCAGTCATCTTAGTCATGTCTGACTCTGTAACGCCTTTTGGAATTTTCTTGGCAAAGATACTGGAGTGGTTCTCCGGCTCATTTTACAGATGAGGAAACTGAGGTAAAAGGATTAAATGACTTGCTCAAGGTCACATAGCTAATAAGTGCATTGGAACTCAGGAAGATGAGTCTTTCCGACTCCAATCCGCACTCTATCCACTGTGCCAGCTAGCTGCCCCAAGGGTATGGGATTTCCAGTTTAATGGACTAGTACATGTAAGCCAAATGTAAGTGTGCACTCAGGTAAGAGGATATTTCTAATCTTATGTTGTTGTTGTTTTTTCAGAAAGAACATTATACAACATCATTTGTAACTTACATGCATGGACTGCTTTGCAAATTAGTTTAAACATGAATCAATGAGTGCCCTCATTTTCCTAAATCACAAAAATACAACAAAACAAAATATTTATCTCCTCTGCCAGACTGACTTCTTGGGGATGAAGGAAGATAATAATTTATGTTAGTAAAGTAACAGATCTTGGTCTTAACTGCCTCATAAGTCCTCCTTTTCCTCCTCTTCCTACTTCTCACTAGGGCCAAAATGATTGCCAAGAGACTCTTCCTGTCAGTAAGACTTCCATTATTAAAGTAAACACTATTTCAAAACTAACCCTAATTCCAATAATTGACTGAAGTTAATACCCTGAGGTAGAATCATAGGACATCAATTTATCCTCCCTGGTCTTTAATTGCAAGAAACTTTCTGGCATCTGGATCATTGTTGCATTAATAAGAGTCTACACAAGAGGATTCTGGGGCTCTGGAAATGATTTGTGAGGTTAATCTCATTGGAGGTTTTCTTCTTCACCAGGCCCTCTTTGAAAGGATGCTTAGCAGGTGTTCACATTGAAAAGGAAAGGATATGTGTGTGTGTGTGTGTGTGTGTGTGTGTGTGTATGTACATGCATGTATACTTAAGCCCTGATAAGAAAGTGTATCTCTCTGCCTGGCACATAGTAGGCACTTGGTAAATGTATTGTCTATGACATGCAAAAGATGGGAAGGGAGATTGAAAGTTAAGTACAAGGACATTTAGGATAAGAAGCAACAAAATCAATAGAAATCATAGAATTAGAGAGGTAGGCTTACACAGTATTTTATAGGTTGTCTAATCTAACTTCTTTCTTTTAGAGATGAGGAAACTGAGGTCCAGAGAGAGGAATTGATTTGACTGAGTCACACAACTAGTAAGCCTCAGAGGCAGGTTTCAAGTCCCTTTGAATTCAAATACAATATACATCTCTTTCTCTCTCTCTCTCTCTCTCTCTCTCTCTCTCTCTCTCTCTCTCTCTCTCTCTCTCTCTCATACACACGCACACACACACACACATATATATTATCCTCCACTACTCTATATTCTGAAAGTCTGGGTCTTTTTGGCTTGTGTATCATTAAATTCTTTATTAGATGTGATGGACAGCATTGTTTGATGAGGAGGGAAGTTACCTTCCTTATGATATAACTTGTGAATAAATTAAAATTTTAACCTCATATACTCATCTCTAAAACAAATGATCAACTTTTTTTGATGTTCATACTATCCATTTTATTGCATCTCAATGCTTAGGGTTTCAAAGGCTGCATGATCTCACTTAATATGTATATATGTATGTGAATACAAGTGTTCCTGTGTTTCTTCCATTAGCAAAGACCACAACATCTATGGTTTCTTATGCTATTTTTTTTCCTGACCATGCCCTAAATCGCCCACTTACCCACTGAAAACTTTTCTCTAGGTCTTTTAACATTTAATAGGTACCAGTTCAACCCTGGGTCTGCCCCCTGCCATCTCTTATTCTTGCTAGATGACTGATTGCCCTCATTTTCTGATCATGCATTTTCTATTTTTTTTTATTTTTAATGTACTTGTTGCACATTAGACATCAGTGGTAAAATGCTTAATTTTTCTCTCCCTTGGGGAACCTACTATTGGAGTTCCTTGGAAATTATGATATTCCTTTATTTGAAGTCATAGAGCATCCCAGGGCAAATATTGATGTTAAAAAGGTAAGTTCTTGTAATGATCAATGCTTACATCTCTGAATACTCTAAACAAGATCCAAAGCGGAAATTTCATCAATTATAAACCAAGACTAAAATAATACCATGACTAATAGGAAAACTATTTTTTCTTCTTTTCTGACTTCTATGTCTTTTTAATTGGCGTTGCTAATTTTTTGTTTTGTTTTGTTTTGTTTTGTACCACTTTTATTTACAAATGTGTTCTTCCTACTTTCTTCTAATTGGGAAATCATCCCTACTTAAGAAAGAATTTTTTTTAAAGAAATGGTTACTGGAGGGCAGCTAGATGGCACAGTGGGTAGAGCACCAGCCCTCAAGTCAGGAGGACCTGAGTTCAAATCTAGCCTCAGACACTTAATGCTTCCTAGCTATGTGACCCTGGGCAAGTCACTTAACCCCAATTGCCTTGGGGGGGGGAAGAAATGGGTACAAGGGAGAGAATGCAATTTGGTAAAATCAAAGAATATATAAACTAAATCTGACATAATCCTCCATTTCTGCAAAGAAGGAAGAAAGGCATATTTTCATTATGTCTTCTTTGGAGATAACTTGATTATTACAATTATACAAAGTCCTGTTTAATTTTTGTTGTTCTTTTCTATATTGTTGTAATTATTTCGTATATAGCTTCCTTTTTTCTACTTGCTTCATTTCTCAGTGGTTCATATAAATGCAAAGGCTAAATTATTTTTTAAACAATTTTTATTAAGATCTTTTAAAAGACATCTATTTTTTTCAATGTCTCTCTCTGATTTTCTCCCTTCCTTACAGCCATAAATTCTCTTTCTGATTGGTGAGTTCCTTCTCAATCATATCATACTCACTTCAGACTCAGACCAACACATGACCCTTTAGGCCTACAGTCTATCTTGCCTCTACTCAGATACCTTATCTGTACATTCTGTTTTCTTCTTCCCACTAGAACATAAATCCCTTGAGGACAGAGATTATCTTTGCTTGCATTGGATTCATAGCACTTAGTATATCTATCTCATCTATCTATCTATCTATCTATCTATCTATCTATCTATCTATCTATCTGTCTATCTATCTACCTATCTATCCAATAAGCATTTAATAAATGCTCCATCTATTATCCATCCAGGATCTCTCTCTGTGTATGCATGTATGTGTGTATGTATGGATTCTCTCTTTTATATCTCTTCTCCCAGAGAGTCATCCTTTATAACAAAGAACCTTACAATAAAACCAACCAATATGTTGAATAAATGTAAAATTATATACAATATTCCAAACCTATAGTACCCCTCTTCTGTAAAGATTTGGGAGGGGAGGTTCCATCTTATATCCTTTCTTTGGGGCCAAGCTCAGTCATTATAATTTGTTTGCTTGTTTTTAAAACACAACAATTGATTTGGTCTGTGTTTACAATGTATGTGTTCAGTGAGACAACTTAAAATGCAACAAAAATATTGTTATATTTTATTATATAATTTGGTATCTAGATAACCCCTTTGCTTATTAAATTAAAGGGAGAGTTGGAGTTAAAACGTTGTATTCCTTCCAGGAGAACATTCCCTAGCTCAGGATGTGTGATGGGTGGGACAGCAGCCCACACCCAAGAACTGAGCCAGGAAGGATCACTGAGCTTTAGGGCTCCATTAGGGTAATGTGAGAAAAACAGATCCCAGGAAGAGGTTTTATCTGAAGGAAAATAAAAGAATTCTGGGATGAATTGACAGAATAAGTAAAGAAAGGGTCACTTTAGGAAGTCCAGTGAGCTGAAGTGGTAACAGCTTATGTAAGAAGGAAGGAAACTTCCCTTCTCCTCACTCTCCAATCATGCTGGCTATCACATTTGACTAAGAAATCAGGAGAGAAGGAAAGCAAAACATATTCAGATTTCAACATCCTTTTTTTTGGAATGTTATATTCAGAATCATAATATTAAATGTTAAAAGGGAATTCTGCAATAGAGTGCTTCAACTACCTTTGTAAAGCAGGATTCCTTCTATACTAATAAAAATGGTTGTCTTTTATGTAGTATTTTAAAGATTATAAATCACTTAAATTCATGATCTCTTTAGGCCTTCTGTCAACCCTGTGAGGGAGGTCTGTCCATTTTATAGACTCAGAGAGGCTATTTGACTTTTCCAGGCACACACAGCTAGTATGCTACTCTTTATCTCTAATTTATTGTCTTTTGAAGTATTGATTTAGGCAGCATGGCATAATGAGTAAAATGCCACATTTGTAGTCAGGAAGTTCTATTCAAATTTCCCCTCCAATAATCATTAGTTGTGGGATGATGGGCAATTCACACAATATGGCTGAGTCTCAGTTTCCTTTTTTTTGTAAAATGAGTTTACAGATACTTGTCAGTACTTTCTTTATGGGACTGCTGTGAGATTCAAATGAGATAATGCACGTAAGGCCCTTTGCAAACATGCTAGGTTCATCAGCATCTGTTATCATTTATAACTTTATTGAATAACCAAGTTTTATACAAAAAGTTTCTTTCTCAAGAAATGGGGTTGGCCCCATTGCTTACTATCTCTGCTTTGAATGACTAGGTGGAAACGCTTACCTACTATCCATTAAAAGAGGATAAAAAAGTGATATTTGTTTAGAATTTGAAAGGATCTTTAAGACCATCTAACTCATTCCTCTCATTTGATAGAACAAGAACTGTGACAGAAATACAAAACGACTCTGTGTTCAAGGTCACAGCATGAAGTAGACTCCTGTGGTTTAGTTTTTATCCTGAGGTTTTATAAGTTATTTTAAAAATATTTTGATAGTAGTTATTTCATATAATTGCTTTCCTTTGAAATCTTGCATAATTTATTGTCTTTGTCAGATTACCAAAAGATTCCATAACACACAAAAGACTCACGACCCCTGATCTAGAACTTAAGATGGGGGCACAATTGTGGGCTTTTAGCTAAAACTGCAGCAGGACATACCAAGAGCAGCGCCCTTCCTCTCTAGTGTTAAGCACCAGTGCTCACAGAGACCATTTTTCTTCTAGGGGGAATGGGGGAAGTCTGTGAGACCGATTAACCATAGACACAATGATGGGTTTGGCAGAGATCTTTTTTTCGTGTTTCCTCTACAAATCCTCCATGGTAGGGAGGAAAGTCTCCTTGGGCGGCAGCATCCCTTTCATTCTCCTTAGTTTTCATCTTGGTACATAGTGGTTGTCATTTAGATGGGATGATACAATTACAATGTGTTTCCTGGGACTCATCCCAAAGATACTGTGCAGTCCGCCAGGGTGGAGATGGAGCGTTAATTACCTTCTGTTAAGTTGCAAACCTCGATTCCCCGAAGCCTCCCTCAAGTAAACAGTATATTCACTTCATTCCTGCTTTTGACACAAGAGAGAAATAGTTTAAATGCTCCCTTTAAATCAGCGAAGGCTGCAGGCTGGGTTTTGTCAATTTGCCACTGCCCCAGTCCCTGCCTGAATCACTATGGCAGCACAGTCCGGAGACCAAAGGTAGCATTCAAGATCAGGACCTACAAAGGCTCAGGGATAAGTGGGTCAGTCCCAGTTTGGCTCCCTTCTGTCCTTCCCAAGCTTTAACCTGCATGGGCTCTGGGGTCACATCACTTATATGGAAGCCGACTGAATAGAGATCAGGTGGGAAAAGGAAAGATTTTAGATTATTGGTCCTCAAGCTTCTACTACATCCTACTAATCAAAAGAGAGGCTGAGTAAAAGTATGACTTTATCAATAATAGTGGAAAACAACTGAAAAAAAATCCTCATCTGTTGCTTCATATTTGAAAGATAGTATTATCCTCAATCAATAAACATTTATTAAGCACTTACTATGTGCCAGACCCTGTACTAAACAATAGGAATACAAAAAAGGCAAAAAATATGGAGCATATAGTTATCAATATATACGTACAATACCATGAAACCTGTGAAGATTCTCTAAAAGACTCAGTAATTTCATATATCCTACAGACAGCATTCTGGACTACTGAGATTATTGCAAAACATTCTGCCACAGATCCTACAACATATTCCAAGTAAAGGTCCAAATAGCTAGACATTAAAGGTGAAATTATAAAAAAAAAATAATTAGAGATTATAAAAAGAAAAAAAAAGTCTTTATCTAGAGATGAAGCAGACAATTTGATGACATAAAATTAAAAAAATTTTGTGCAAACAAAATGAATTCTGAACTTAGAAAGGAAAGGGGTAACTGAAAAACTGATAAAGAATTTCATTTGCAAAATTTTAATGTCTAAGAATGAAAGCCATTCCCTAGTTAATAAAAGGTCAAAGGATATGACCGGGCAGTTTATTTAGGAAGAAACCCAAACCATTACCAACCATATGAAAAAGTTCTCCAAATCATAAGTGATTAGAAAGATGCAAATTATAGCAACTTTGAGAATGTATACTCATCAGATTGCCAAAAATCTGATAAAAAGAAAATGTAATATGAATAGTTGGACAGGGAATTGGAATTTGGTAAAAAGAGGTTGTAGGGGGGACACACTCATAATCTAATCAATGCTAATCTTTCTAGTTGAATAAAATTTTTACAGCCAAATGAAAAAAAAGTTAATTTACTTTTACCTGTTTATGATACAATAAATATCTCTCCGAATTTCATAAGGTCCTGCGTAGGGCCACTCCTCTTTCTTCCCTCCAGAGAAGGGGATTAACTTTCCTCAAAAGAATAAACTGTCTCTGTTCATGATTGGCTTCAGCCTACCTGAAATAGCCTCCTGATTCATAAAACGTCCCAGCCAGCTTGTGTCTCTGTGCCTGAGCTCCTCTGACTTCATGGTTTCCTGAAGATCACGTAACTCACCTTGAACTTCCTCCTACCCTGCCCTGATGACCAGAGTCTCCATATAGAGATGAAGGGGTCCACATCCAGAAAAGTTAGGTGTCGGGTTGCAATAACCTTGTTGCATTATTATCCTTACTGTATTAGGACAGAGCAAACTTCCTCTCGTTAATTGTCCAACGGCTTATAAGTCGCTCATCTTCCTCCCCACATGAAACCGCTCTAAGAAAGTGCCTATTTGCCATCACAGTCTAGTCCAATGCCATTACTCTACTTAGACATGATTAAAACAAATGCAAATTGCATCATTTGCCTAAGCTTTCTTAAACAAGCCGAAGCACTGTTTGCAACAGTATCTTGAGAATATTGCATTTATGAATATAATCTACCGTGTCTGTATAGAAAAATCTTTATATTCTTGAATGACAAATAGAGAAGAGGCTATTCAATATAAGTTAATCGATTAACCAGAAAGGGGATGTAATATAAAGTTTTTCCACCAGGTGGCACTCTTCTATAGCCACCAGCCAAGGGGTACAAAGTTTCGCCAAGCTCCTGCAAGAGATCTTCCCTCTTCCATCTTCACAGGAGGGGGCAGGTTTAATCAACCTCATTCATTCACAATTCAGTTTTGGGGAAAACTAGAATACAACTCTAAATTATAAGAATTAGGGAAATTTCTGGGTCTGGAATCTCTTCTCATTTGCTAACAATTTCCTTTGTAATGGCCATAGGATTTATTTAAACTTAGCAAGGTAACTTCAGAAAGGAGCTAACAGATTTTCAAATATCAAGCTGCAGCAGATCTATGGGCCAGGTTGGACTCTTCCCTCAACAATATCTCTGATGATAGATGAGAAGAAGTAATAAGGGAAAGAATTACAAGCTTTGTAACTCACTGACAACCACTGTGAGGAATAAAAAGCTGGTAATACTGTATGCTGGCATTGCCTTCCACATGATTTCATCATAGCTCCGAGAATTCTGGGTATGTGATGACTCTAATCCATTCTTGTTCTGATTCCATTCCTCTATTCTTGCAAGGTCTCTAGGCTTCCTCCATTTCCACCCCCCATCCTCCTTTTCCCTGCAATTCTTCTGGGGATGTTCCACCTCTTATTTTGTTCTATTTCAGTTAGGCCTGACAATAGCTTGGAAGAAATAAAATGGAATGGTAGGCCAGACCATAAACAACATAAGGTACAAAGTCTCTTCAAAAACAAGGAAAATGGAAATCCGAGGATTCTGGGAAATAAATGCTTGCAAACACTGCTGATCTATTGCTCCTGGTCTCTTAGAAATGATTGTTCCATCTTTGAGTCAATTCACTTTATATCTTTTATAGCAGATTTCTTATCAGAGATATTTGATGCAAAATTTCCCCTCATGGGCAATTTGTTTGAATTTTATTCATTTAAAAACTTTAAATTAAAAAAATTTAAATATGATTTCTCATTTCTTATTTGGTCAAGAATTCTACTATTGTAATTACAGTCAGTAATAGTATAGTATATTTTAAATATATAGTATAGTATATTTTAATTAATATATCTCCTCTTATTTATGATATATTTTTAAATGTCATGGACTTCTATATTTGAAATTTGTTGTGGAATATAGTAGAGGTGATTTATCTAAACCAATTTTCTGCCAAACTGCTCTCCAATTTCATTGATAGTTCATGTTGAATAGTCTGTCCTAGTCATCTATTTAATGTTTTTTTTTTAAACCAGTACCAAATAATTGATGGTTACTGCTTAGCTTGGAAGTGCTCTTACTCTACTTCATTCCTAATCTTTTACTCATTTGCATTTAGATTCTAGATCCTCAAAATGAGTTTTATTATTATTTCAAATAGTGCTATAATGTAACTCCACAGCACTATGATTGTTGTAATGATAAATATGTCAATTAATTTAGATAGTAGTATTGTTCTTTTCTGTTGGTGTGGCCTAACCATAAGCAATGAATATATCCACAATTACTTGTTTTCTTTTATTCTTATAATTAGTATTTAATATTTGTATTTATATGTGTTTCTTCATAGGATAATTTTTTTACTTATTCTGAATACAATTTCTCTATCATTACTCATGGTTTTTTACATTGCTACATGGAAATGCTGATATTTGGAAGCTATAGAAATGAGTATGATTTATTTTTTTTTTGGATTATATACCACTAGGAAGAAGATTCAGATTCTATGGACCTACAGCCAATTGATTAGTTATGAATCAGTGTTGGGAATTAATTCTACCCTTAAGAACTTAGGGAAAGCTACAGAAGGGAACTTCTAAATAATCATAGTGCTTTCTCTGTTACTAGGCTTGGAATATTAGTGGCTTGTCCAGATAAAGCCACAATGCTAGGTCCTACCGGCAGAAAAGCCCCAAGGAAGTGAGCAACCCCAGCACACTGAACTTGAAGTGCCACCTGCTGACCAGTGCTCGGATACTGCACTTAAACTAGCTGTTCTAGCTACTTTCTTCCTTAGGGTTTGGATAAATGGTTTCCATTTTGGCCAGAAAACCTGAGGGTCTTCCCCTCCACACTGATACATATGTACATATGCACACACAGTACCGACACATATACACATATGTACAGGTATGCATACACACACACACATATATATATGTTATGTATGTGTGTATGTATATATATGTATTTTTTTAACTAGGTAAAAAAAGCCTTTCTCTCCCTCCTTTCCTAGGGTTAATGACTGATTAAACATATAAATGATGAGATTAGATTCAGGGAACCAAAATGATGAGGTTAGAGTTCCTGATGGTCAGGGGCTCCCCTTGTTATAAACACCAAGGTCTCCCACTGCATCCAGGGCCATCGTCTTGATCAGTATCTGGCCACTGGACCCAGGTGGCTCTGGAGGGGAAAGAGAGGCAGGTGACTTTGCACAGCCCTCCCTCACTTCAGTCCAATCATATGGAGAGGCTGGCATTGAACTCAGTTCTTCCTGATTGCCACATGGACACTTCCTACTACTCCCTTAATGTGTTCATGCCCCCTTGTCTCATATGGAATAGGATTTCATCATCACAGCATTTTCTTCGTAGAAGCCTAGACCAAGAATACAATTATATAATAAAACTGAGTGGAAGCTTCATGAGGGTAGAGATCCATTCCTCCTCTGGTCTTTCAAGAAATATTTAGTTTGCTCTTTGTTCTAATGAGCTTTTCCTTTTAATTTCATCATAGGGAAAGTTTCTTAAGAAGTCCTAATAAGAATTTGGATTTAGAGAAATATTTAAAATTAAACAGCTTTTCCCCTGGTACATTGACCTTGTGAGAAATAGTCAAGTTATTAAGAATGAAAGTATTCCTGGGCTTCAATCATTCCTCCCTATAACCTTCAAGTCTGTCAGAGAGCTGCAGAACGAATCTGTGAAATGAGCTTGGTTTTGAATTAAAGATCACATTGGTGTATGAGGCACATGCCTCTCTATCTTCACGAAGCCCATCCTCAAAGCATCCGACACAGGGCAGGAGGCCAGACTTCCCCTTCAAAAGAACTCTGGCAGGGAAGTCCTGCTCTTCCTGAGGACTTGGGCAGAGTGATTTCATTATTGATGGTCACCTTCCTCCTCAGGCTTTTTGATCTGCAATTTAGAGATTATGTGCATAAAGAGATTCCAGAAAGCTCTCTTAAACTGAGCTTTTTACCCTCTCAGTCCAGAACAACTTTCTCTGATAAAGCAATTGGTAGTGAGCCAGACTATATTAAATCTATTATTATGCAAATGCAGCACTGGGCTTTTATCCTGGATAGATCAGAGGCCAGCCCTTTGTCAGGGCTCCTGGAGTGCTAGAAGATAAACAATCTGTCCCAGAATAGAGGGCATTGTGGACTCATCCTGGCCTGCTCTGGCTCTGGTTTTCCCCCACAGAAGGAAGTATCTCTTTTTTCTTTTCTCCCCAGAACTTTATTCTAAAGTCTTTTCTAACTCTGACTTTTGTATTCTATGTTCTATCTCCTATATTCAGACACTTACTAGTTGGAGCAAGTTGCTGGAGAAGGAAATGGCAAACCATTCCAAGAAAATGCCATAGAGTGTCATTGTTTGATCAACAATAGGGTCTAGACCACTAGGTCATTGTTTGGGTCCCTGTGGGCTCTGAGTGACTGCAGATAGTCATTGTTTTTGTTTGACCAGAAACCCTGCAAAATCCCTCAGGCCTGAATGAGATGCCTGAACAACAAATTTTACTTTTTCTTCTAGTTCTAGCATTTTTTATACAGAGAGACAATAAAAAGTATATTGAATTTGGAGTCAAGACACTAGCTTCAAATCCCAACTTGAACACTTAACTATTTGAATGACCATAGCTGAATTTTGTAAACTTCTGTGATCCTCAACTTTCCCATATGCAAAATGGAGACAGTTATATTTAAGCTTCTTTAGTTCCAAAACGGTTCTGAGTAAAGTACCTTATTTTTTTTAAAGTCCAATGAAAATGTAAGTGATTATTTTATTGGGACCTTGAGGATAGGAGCTGTTTTTATTTTTATTTATATCCTCAGTGATTCTCTAGAACAGGGAAAATGCTTACTCAGCAAGTCTTACTCTTAGTGGAAATACTTACTAAGTGCACAATAAATAGAGCTTTGGGACTATCCTTTGCCATCCAGGAAGATCTGAGTTCAAATTAAACATCAAACACTTTCAAGCTATGTGACCCTGGACAAATCACTTCATCTCTGTTTTCCTCAGTTTCTTCATCTGTAAAAGGAAGATACTAAAGGCACCTTTTGAGGTGGTTGTGAAGATCAACTTCGACAATAATTACAAATTACAATAATTGTGAAGTAGGCTCTTGTTCCTTTTCCTTGCTGGGACTTGGGAATGTTTTTCATAAATAAATAGCTTTCAAAATCCATCCATCATCACCTGCACAGATACAGGCATCTTTAGGGAGAATGAGGATTTGGCTCCAATTACCAAAATAAAGGAAATATTACAATAAAGTGAAACATATGAATTTTTTGGTTTCCCAGTGCATGTGAAAATTAGATTTACAATATACTATTGCCTATTAAGGGTTCAATTAATATTATATCTAAAAAATACCTATATTAATTTAAACATATTTTGTTGCTACACAATGTAACCGTCATCTAAGCCTTCGAAGGCTTGGATCTGGAGGAGCGTCTTGCCTCAGTGTTGATGGCTGCTGATAGAAGTGATTGCTGAAGGTTAAGGTGCCTGTGGCAATTTTTAGAGCAAAACAACAATGTAGTCTTTTTGTTTTTCTTGACTCTTCCTGAAATATTTCTCAATAGCATGGGATGCTGTTTGATAGCATTTTACCTCCAGTACAACTTCTTTCAAAATTGAAGTCAATTTTCTCAACCCTGCTAGGACTTTGTAGACTAAGTTTATATAATATTCTCCAATATTGTTGTGTCTCATAGGGACACCTGAGGAGGGAAAGAGATGGAATTAACTGGTTGGTGAAGCATTCAAGACACACAATTGTTATTGATTAAATCCACCATCTTTAAGGCTGTAGTTCATGGCACCCCAAAACAATTATAATAGTAACATCGAAGATCACTGATAACAGATCACTATGATATTTATAATAATAATGAAAAAATTTGAAACGTTGTGAGAATTACCAAAATCTGACACAGAGACATGATGTGAGCTTATGCTATTGGAAAAAATGGCACCCACAGAATTGCTTAACACAGGGTTGCCACAAACCTTCATTTGCTAAAAAAAAAAGGGCAACTTTCTGAAAAGGATGATAAAGGACTGCTCAAAGTACAATAAAAGGTGGTATACCTGAACTGAAATCAATGTTAGCAGAATCCAGCCTCGTGTTTATTGAGTAGTCCCTGCTTTTGAGGCACTGCACTATTAATTAGTTCTGGGCTTGTAGTAGAATCAATATGATAGAATAAAAATGTACTGAATATAGAATCAGAAGTTCTGTCTTTGAAGACCAACTTGCTAATTACTGGCTGCCTGATCTAGAGTGGACCACACAATTTCTTTGAACCTTGGTTTCTTCATTTGTAAAATGGATATAATACTAGTTACACTTCCTACCCCTACCCTTCCAATCTCCTCAGGGTCACACCTTGGAGTCATCCTTGGCTTTTCCTTCAGTTTTCATACCCAGTCACTTGCATCTTGCATCCATTCCCCTTTCTTCACTTACAAACCTATTAACCTAGTTGGGTATTTATCATATCTTAGCTATATGATTATAATAGTTTCCTAACAGGTTATCCCTAATCTCTCTGACTTCTCCAATTCATCCTTTGTCTAAGCTGTAAGTATATTCCTAAAGCAGAGCTCTGAATGTGTTGCTTCTCTACTCAAGAAACTCTCTGTTTACCTTCGGGGGAGAAATGCAAACTCTGATGTTGGAACTTTAATGCTTTTTGTGACCTAACTCCAAACTATTTTTTCAGGACTATTTCATCTTCATCTCCTTTACTTGCTCTACATTCCAGCCAAAATGGATGACATGTTGTACCTTTGTAGCAGTGATTCACCCTCCCTATAAATGCTTTCCTTTCTCTACCTTTTAGAATCCTTATTTTCTTTTGAAGTTTAATTTGAGTACTGTTTCCCACAGGAAATTCTTTCAGTTGCTAATTCCATACCACCTAAAATTCTCTCTCCCTCTCTCTCTATTTTTTTTCCTTTTCCTCCCTTTCTATGTTTATATATAATCATATAAATGGATATGTGTATATATCTATATATTCACAAACATGTATATGTATAGATACAGAAATGATGATAGATACAGAAAATTAAGTCTATATACATTTATACACATGTATACATATGTATTGTGTACACATACACATTGTATATTTATACACACATGTATATATAACTTCTTCTTTATATGTGAAAGTACAGATTTTTTTTCTTTAAAAAATGTAAGTACCTTCAGGTAGGGGCTGTAACTTTTGTATTTGTACCTGCAATATTTGGAACATAGTAGGCACTTAATAAGTTGTTGATTTAATGACTGAGACAGAAGTTTAACATGTCAAGCTTGCAGTAAAATTTTTAATCACTCTCCACAAAAATATCCACTGCCCTAAATGCAATGAAACAGTGTAATTTACAAGGATGCAATCCTATGTTCCAGTGGTTAGTGATGGTATTTTCCTTCCCTATGGGTTCATGAAAACCCAAATAATTTCTATTCCCTATCAAAGTATGTACCCTCTCTCTCTTCCCCCAAGAGTATATGTAGGAGACGGTTTAAGTGACTAGGGAAATTTGATTTGTCAGGTTTATTTCTGATGACATTGGATATGTTACTCTTATAATTAAGAAGTGAAGATGTGTGTCTAATGTGTATGGATGTATGAAATATCTGAACAGGGCATGGCTTTAAGCAGCTCTAAGACCATTCCAATGTGTTTAAACCAAAACCATTCATTCATGCGTAGTTCTTTCCTCCCTCCCTCCCTCCCTCCCTCCTTTCCTCCCTCCCTCCTTCCCTCCTTCCCTCCCTCCCTTCCTTCCTTTCCTTCCTTCCTTCCTTTCCTTCTTTCCTTCCTCCTTCTCTCCCTCCCTCCCTCCCTCCCTCCCTCCCTTCCTTTCCTTCTTTCCTTCCTTTCCTTCTTTCCTTCCTCCTTCTCTCCCTCCCTCCCTCCCTCCCTCCCTCCCTCCCTCCCTTCCTTCCTTCCTTCCTTCCTTCCTTCCTTCCTTCCTTCCTTCCTTCCTTCCTTCCTTCCTTCCTTCCTTCCTTCCTTCCTTCCTTCTTCTTTCCCTCTCTCCCTCCCTCCATTCCATCTTCACCAATCCTTTACTAAATGCCTACCAATATGGCTATCTTTATAGTAGGTGATTTGGGATATATACTAAAGAGAAATAGACCTTATCCTTGGTAGTTGGGAAAAGAAAATGAATATAAACTTGAGACAGTATGGCTTAAAGGAAAAGGCTTTGAACTAGGTTTTATTGATGACATGGCTTCTAGTTCTAGATGAGCTCCTAGCTAGCTCTGTGAGATAGGTAGTCATGAGCAAGGATTATCCCGACTGTTTTATTAAAGTAGCTAGACTAGGACTGTAGGGCGGATCACAAACCCAAAGCCTCAAGTGTCCAAAAGCTGCTGGAGCCCCAAACAAAACAACGTTGTGCACAAAGGAAAGATATTTTCAGAGAGCAGAGCTTGCACTGCCTTTCTTGTCTGCTTTAAAACCTGCTTGTGCATCCAAGGTCGTTTTGTGCTGAGCTGTATGGATGTGCAGGAACTGAATGCATTTACCATCCTATCATTCCTAGAGTGCCCCTCTATCCGACTAAAGCAGCATTTGTGGGAATATTAGAGGTGGAAGGCTTGGACTAATTCAGGTACAGAGAGATTCTTTGAGGAGTGAAGCCTTTCTAATCTGTTAATCATTCTGATTGAGGCACCAATGTGAGTCTTACTCTGTTTTGACATTTTTTCTAGACATCTACTTTCCTGAAGAGGGTCCATAGTTTGGACCTAGTGTAATGCTGGGAAACTGAGCAAGATAGAGATTAGAGAGTTATCTAATATTTTATTTGAAAGGGAGAGATTTACTGGGACCAAATGGATCCATGGTTGGTCCCAGGGCTGAATGAGACCATTGTCTCCAAGAATCCAGCCCTGAATGTGGGATTCTTTTATGGGTAACAAGAACAATGACATAATGGGGGAGGTACCTGGATGGTGCTGACCTAATGGGAGGAGGAACCTAGGAAAACTTGATGGAGAGAGGTACTGGAGAGGCTCCTGATATTCTAAAGATGTCTAAAATGGATAAAGATCTTTATCCCATCAAACATTAAGAGGGAACAAGTATAGCCTAAGGCCTAAGATATAAGACTTTTATCCTAACATTAAGAGGGAATGGTTATAACCTGAAGCAGAGTAACAGAATGGGACAATTAGGGAAACTGGGTCAGGACTTTAAAAGAGAACTGTGGCACAACAGTGGATTCTAAAGAGCTTTCTATAGACTGGACCAGTGGTATACTAATTACACTCATAAGCTGATAGTTAAAAGTCACTGAGTTGAATACCATGAGGTTCCGGAAAAGTTTGGTAGTCAGAGAGGATAATCGAACTGAAGGTACCTCTGACAGCCATGCTTTATGTATGTCTTATTCTTGTAAGACATGGTTATATAAGGTTAATCTGAATTATAGGACTATAGATTATATAATGCTAAAATATATAATTAATTTATATTAATATATCAATATTAATTTATATAAAATAATTCATATAATATACAATAAGTTTAATGGTTATATAAGGTTATATAAAGTTAATATCAGTTATAGCACTATAGGTTATATAATGTTAATATATAAGATGCAAGGTTAATCTGAGTGTTCAGTGTCTCTGACTACTTTCTAAGTAACCCTGGCAATGTGTAGTACTACAAACATTGGACCATGAGAAGCTGTCTCACAGAGCATGCTGAGATGCCCTAGATGCTTCTGGCCGTCCATGTCTGGCTTTGAGTACTCTCCCTTTGGTCCTTTGTCCCTCAATGGCAGTGAGGGATATCTACCTTAAGAAAAGTGGCCATTGAGCCAGGAAAAGCTATTCACTCAATAGACTTAACAAGAGAGAAGAGGTAGTTTCTTCTTTTCCCTCTCCTTCTCCTCCTTCTTCATCATTTTCTCCTCTTCCTTCAAAATCATCATCGTCTTCTTTTTTCTTCTTGTTTTTGCTCTTTTTGTTCTTGTTCTTGTTCCTGTTCTTGTTGTTGTTGTTGTTCTCCATGTTCTTGTTCTCCTCCTTCTCTCTCCCTCCCTTCCTCCTCCTCTGTCTCTCTCTGTCTCTTTGTCTCTCTGTGTCTCTCTGTCTCTGTCTCTGTGTGTGTGTCTCTCTCTCACATACACACACAAAATAGAATATAATACTCTGTCTCCAAGATTTCCTATGAGAAATGGAGAGAAGGCAGTTCCTGTTCCATTCTGGCAGTGAGCACCTGCCCTACCCAGGTGAGCCTGAACCAATTTTGCACCCTCGGCTCCTTCTGGGTAGAGCTGACTGGACAGAGAATTCCAGGGGGGATATTTAGCCCTGGAGAAAGATTTGTGACTTTGTGGGGTTAGAAATTTTTAGGTTCCTCAGTCAGAGCCTCTGGAAGCAGAGGCAGTGTTCTGTACCTATAACCATCTTGGAGAAGATGAACACATGTGGGAGGATGATCTTTAGTTCTAGCCAGACTTTCCAGAAGATGTGCAACCAAAAAGAATTGTTTGAATAGCAGAGAGCCAAGATGAAAGTCAAATGCCAATTTAGCAGCCCTGGAAAATGTTTTATGTTTTGATAGTTAAATGTCAATCTCTTAAGAAAGTATGATAGTTGTTCAAAGTTACTACAGCTTGCTTAAATGTTTGTCAATTGAAATGTGAATTTCTTGTGTTAAATATAACTTTTTCATGGAGAAAATAAATAGGTGTTCTATACCTGCTTTACACAATCTGCTGAGCACATTTTTATTCTCCTCTTTTTGCAAAGCCAAAGCAAAGTTTTAAGTGATTCTTCTTGGGGTGCTGCATGTGAAGGAGTCAGTGAGTTCAAGAAAGAGGAAATGACTTGTCTCTGGAGGGGGGCCTGTTTCCACCCAGAGTAGAAGTGGGAAGGGAGAGCGCCTCAGGGCCGAGCAGGGGTTATTATTTTTAGAAGAACTGTCAAGTTACTTGGGTGGCTTCCAATCCTTGAAATATTGGTCAGCTATAGTGCAGTGGAACATGTGAGCAAAGAGAAGTGTCAATATCAAAAATCATACTTAGCAAACTAAGGTGTATTTTGGGTGGATGTGTATAGAGATTTGCTGAAACAAAGCTCTGTACTGAAGGACATGGTAAACTTATGGGCTTCAGGGGGCAGTTAATTCTTTCAAGATGCTATTGGACATGAGCTTGTACCTTGACCTATTTTTCTTTCTTTCTTTCTTTTTTTTTTTTTTTTTTAGGCTGGGGTTAAGTGACTTGCCCAGGGTCACACAGCCAGGAAGTGTTAAGTGTCTGAGACCAGATTTGAACTCGGGTCCTCCTGAATTCAGGGCTGGTGCTCTATCCACTGCGCCACCTAGCTGCCCCCTCTTGACCAATTTTTCAATGTGGGCCATAATGCATATATTTTTAAAAATCTGTGCATATATGTGGATTCTAATGTTCACAAAATATATATGTAATTTATATATGTGGATTATATCTATAGATATGAATATGTATTTATATCAGAACATATAATACATAGCCAAGAATTGGGAGCTGATCCCTGGTATGAGGATTGCTTATCTACCTTTGCTATTCACCTATCTCTCTCACCTGTGGCTCCAAGAAACTGTAACACAAGCAGGGGTTACATCCTGCTAAAATTATCTTGGCAGCTGGGTTAAACCAGGTTGAGGGTAACCTACAGCCTTCAAACCCTTCAGTGATTTAGGGGGTGATCAACCTCAAGCACATGAAGACTTCTTCCCCCTCCCTTCACCCCCCAGCAATGATTGGTGGATGAAAATAATTTGTTCCAACAACCATAAAGACCCATGAAGTGGGGTCCTTAGAGCTTGCTCAGATATCATCTGCCAAGGTCATTCACAGCATCCCAGGCCATCCCCAGTCACCCTGATTTTTGTCTTGCCGCTGGTATTCAATGATCTGGAAGAGAGAGAGAGGCTGATAATTTTGTGTAATTCTGCTTCATTTAAACTATATGCACATGCAAGTAATTGAAAAATAACGACTCAGAATAAGAATAGGATCCTTAGTTTAAGTCATACTGAAATGATTCACTCTCCTGAAGCAACATCACCACTCTTGGATAACTTATCATCAAAATAATTAATTTACCTTATTCTTACAAATCATTTTATATATTCATGCAAAATAAATAGTTTTTGGAGAAATTTGATTTTTACCTCTGATGCTCCCTGCCTTGTTTCTGACCAACATTTGCTTATATGCACTCATGAATATGTACATGTATTTATACACATATATATGTGTACATATTTATGCATGTATGTCTTTGTGTCTAGATTTTTATAGATATGAAGAACCTTCAATTTCTATGCAAGCACTCAGTCTAACAATATATCAAATATAGTATAGGATTTATTTTGCTTAATAGAAACAAAACAATACAAAAATACTTTCACATAAGCCCATGAAAAGGAAAACAAACAAATAATTTTCCTTCTCTTCCCAAGTGGCCTTCCCCTTCCTCAGGGATGAAAATGATCATTTTGACTCAAATCACTCCTCTCATTGGCATCACTTCCAAGAAGATACTGGTAAACGTTTAAAAACCAGCTCTCCAGGAAAACAAGCAAACCAAAAAACTCCACCAAATACACTTTTGTGTTTAATTTGCATTATTAACATTTCCTTTATCACTATATTTTTAGAAACAATTGAGATTTAGTGATTTGAACAGCGTTATATCACTTATCAGTGTCTGATGTCAGATTTGAACTTAGATGCTCCTGATTCCAAGCCCAGTGCTCTATGAACCACCTAGGCCCCCCACCCTTTTTTAAATCACTTTTTAAAATCTAGATAATCATTAAAACATCCCAAATTCCAATTAGTTGCCTTTGGTGACTTCGTAAATGTTCACATTGAAAATTAATCAATTCTCAAGAGCCTCTGTAATCTAATACGCTAGCACATCACCCCAAAAAGGAGTGGGGACCAAAAAACCACAAAAATACCCATACAAAAATTAGAAAGCTGAGGGATACAAGAGTCTCTCCTTTTTGTACCCCTCAGCTTTCTAATTTTTATATGGGTATTTCAATTCTTCAGAAAAGATACCTGATTATTTGCAAGGTTCCTTGAGGGTCAGTCACTATGTGACCCTAGAAGAAGAGGAGCTTCAGAAAAGAAATCTTGAGATTTCCTGGACAATTAGTGTTCTATATCTCCTGGAAAGAACAGGAATCTTTAGTCAATTCAAGGTTCCTAGATCAATCAAAGAATTAGTTATGAGGTTATGTGGCAATAAGTGCTAAGAAGCACCAAGGAATGGAATCATCTGAAGGGGGAGTAAAAGAAGACTTGACAATCCAATAATTCTGTGAATTGTGCAGACCACTCATGGCTGAGGGAAGAGGGATGATCCCATTGTGATCCCCAGTTCTTTATCTTCTGAAGGAGAGGGAGCCTTAATAACTAGGACTATGTCAGTCCCTGGAGGTCATTGAGGAGAAAGGACTCAACTCTACAGGGACTGACTTCAAATGCTCTCTTTTATCAGGATATCCCTTTCTGTAATATGTAGTGTTTGTAATTGTTTATCCTTCATTCTCCAAGAAGATCATGATAATGCTATGACTTGCAAGTGAATTGGATTTAAGTAAGGGTAGAAGTGTACAAAGTCACCTCCCTCGCTCCAGGCCATCTGAGTCCTGTGGCAAGATACAGATCAGGACAACTGGAGATGGCCCTGGAGCAGTGGGAGCCCTTGGCCTTTTTCTTTGTAATATGACTGTAAGTCCAGATGACTGTTCAGGCACCTGGGGAAAGTAGAGACCCAATAGAGAAGGAAGAAGGATGATTTTTCCTGTCCATGGGCTTGTGTGTAAACCCATTTTTGTATCTTGCAGGTTCTTTCTGCAAAGTAAAGCTTTTTTTTTTTGTATTTGATGTCTTATTAGTCTGAGTGCTTTCAATGGATCTGAGTGTCCTTTCCTTTTTTTTTTTTTTTTTTTTTTTCCTTTAAACTAGATATGACCTATATTCTGATATTCCTAGGTGAGACTCTGGGGGAAGACACAAGACACAAAGTAAGTGATTTTTGAAACTCTGTAAAGGTTAAATGATTCTGGGTAAAAACCAATATTTTGATTCTAGATGAGAGATTATATGTGTAATACCATGACAAACCAGAGGACACCAGAAATCCCATGAGAATAATTGAAGGGTCTACCATGCCCCCCGTGGCCATAGGTGAATCATTATGGTAAATTTACAACCCATTCTCTAGCCTCCAAATATACCAAATATATATTGTTGTAATGCACTCTCTCAGTGCCTCCACTT
The DNA here is from genome assembly GCF_048593235.1 of Sminthopsis crassicaudata. Classification (NCBI taxonomy): domain Eukaryota; kingdom Metazoa; phylum Chordata; class Mammalia; order Dasyuromorphia; family Dasyuridae; genus Sminthopsis; species Sminthopsis crassicaudata. The sequence goes on along the minus strand of NC_133619.1, from coordinate 86,827,930 downwards.
ACCCTGACATTGGTTGTCTCCATTCTTATTGGCAAGTGGGGAAAGGAAAAGAGCAGAAATCAAAGTATGGAAGGATGTTTTTTTCACCTATTTCCAAATTACGGACAAGATTTGGTAAACAACCAAACTTTATTTTTTTATATGTGAAATTGTTATCAGTACTCTTATGACTATCATCATTATTTGGGTAGTCTGAAATAAAGGCTTGAGTTGAGCTATGAATGATGGGGTGATTTAGAAAAATAAAACTGTGTAAGGAGAGATAAAAAGGAGTTATCTCATACAAATGAAGAGTGAAAGGAAGAATTGGTTCAGAAGAAGCAAGTGGAGGTGCGGGACTGATAATACTGGAACCTTGCTATGATTGGAAACGCATTAAAGTGAGAACAACATTAATATCTAGAAATAAAAGTATTTTAAATTTAGTAAGAAATAAGAGGGCTAGGGCAGAGTGTCTTAAACTTTTTCCACTTGTGATCCTTTTTTACTTGAGAAATTTTTATATGACTAGGGATAGTGGTATATACAATAGGTATGCCAACAAAACATTTATTGACAATAAACCATAATTTCATGACCCTCACATTCAGTTATGAGACCCCAGATAGGGTTGTATGTAACCCACAGTTTAAGAAGCTGGAGACTAGGAGATAGAAAAAGGGAGGGACTTCTAAAAGAATATGTAGATTAAGAATTAGGAGGGAGCAGGAAATACAAGAAAAACTATAGAAAGATAATAAAAAAAATTAAAGTGGAGGGAGAGGGAGGGAAAAGTTAAGGGAAGGACTCAGAAGTATAGATAGATTAAGGAAGGCAAAGTAGCAGGTAAATTAATAGGACAAGAAGGATGATGAGAAACAGAGTGGAAGGAAACATTCAACAATTAAGCTTAGAATGTAAATGGAGTGAATTTACCCATATAACTGAAAAAGACAGCATAATGGATTAAAAATCTGAATGAAACAAGATGTTTTAGGAAACAGTAAAAATGACAAATAACATATTTTGGTTACAGAGTTAAAGAGCTGGAGTAGAATTCATTATATAAAAAAAATTTATTATGTAGTAATCATGATTTCACACGAAGTTAAAGTTAATATAGATTTAATTGAAAGAGAAAAATAGGACAAGTATACTATTTATCCCCAATATTACTTCATATTGTTTTAGACCACTTCAAATAACTAGATAATATAAAATACCTGAGAGTATATGTCCCAAAACAGACACAGGAATTACATGAACATACCATAAAATACTTTTTATATAAATAAAGTCAGATTTAAATTATCGGAGTGATATTTATTGTTCATGGGGAGGTAAAAATAAATATAATTTTTTAAAAATTGCAAGTTTACCTAACTAATCTATTTATTCAAGCTATTCCAATTAAATTACTAAAAATACTTTACTGAGATAAAAATTTTTAAAAATCATTTGGAAACAAAAGGTCAGGAATTTCAAAGAAAATAGCAGTGTGGGAGTATAAAGGAAGAAAATTCAGCAGTACCAGACCTTCAACCAAATGATAAGATAAGAGGATTGCTAAAATGTAAAATGGATAATTTTGATTATTTTAAATAAAAATTTCTTGTATAAATTAAATCAATGTAGCCAATAAAAGGGAAGCAAAAAATTGTGAAAAAAAACCTTTCACAGCCAATCTCTATGATAGGATATAATTGTATTGGAATATTGCTGTGATATAAGAAATGATGAGTTGATTGATTTAGAAAAGCATGGAAAGACTTGGACCTATGAAGGAAGAAAAGAATATGCTATTCACCTCCAAAGTAAGAAATGACAAATAGAAATGTATAGAATAGTCTTACCTCTGTATGTGTGTGTGTGTATCCACATTTATTTGTAGCCCTCCCTAAAGTGGGTGGGAAGGGAAGTGGGGAGAGAGGGAAAAAAAATTTAGAAGTATACAGCAGAAAACAAAATAAAACCTAGAAGGCAGCAAAGAAAAGCTGTGTAGCTTTAAAAACAATGTATACTATTGATTATATAGGTTTTCTTGAATAGAAATTTATTGTTTTATATTGAATCCTCTCATGTTCTGCTGTGTACATAGAAGTGTCTTTTTTTTTCTTTTCTCATTTTGTCTTTAAGTTTAAACTAATAAAAAAAATTTACACTAAAAAAAAGTCCAATAATAAGATAGAAAATAGTACTAGAGTTCAGAAAAGAGACTAAGACTGGATATTCAAATTTGGGAGTTAGCCACATAGAGATGACTTGGGAGCTAAGACCATTAAAGCTATGGGAGATAAGATTATTAAATGAAAAATAATGGAACCCACTCTGTCTCTCTCATGCATGCTCCCTATGTTGCTCGGATTCTTTCTCTGGACATGTCATTATATATATATATATATACATATATATATATATATATAATTTATTTATTTATTTTTCTTTTTCTTTGCAAGTACGGAAGAGGCTCATTTTGGGTACAAGAAATACAATCCCAGTGTCTGTTAAGGATAACATGGAGGCTTTATTTAAAGCAATAGCCCAGCTACTAGGGTCATGTTAAAAAATAATGAGACTTGGACTAGATTATCTTTGGAGCCTCTTCCAGCCCTACAGTCTGTGATCCTATGAACACAGTGGCTTAGCAGTCAATCCAAAGCCATTAAGTCCATAAACAGGTTAGGTGGGTAAACACAGTAAGATTAAGGCAGCATCAGAGCAGTTTGCAATGCAAATAGAGTAGCTGCATAGAGAATGCTCTTGGCAGTGAAAAGCTGAAGAGTACTGCAAAGCACATAGATAGATTCATGTAAATTTGTCTGTGTACAAAAAAATTCAAAACCATTTTAACTCTGTGTATGCCACATATTTGGTGCTTAATAAATGCTTTTTATAATACTATTTAAAATAACATAAAATGTCAAGAATATTTCTATATGCCAGATTCAGGTAAACTCTCCTTCCAGTATCTTTCCCAACCTCTGATGTACTAATAAGAAGCTGATATTTATGTAATGCTCTAAGACCACTATAACTCTTTAAGACTCATAGGTATAGCATGGCTATGATTCAGAGTTCATAAAAGCTCCGTCAGAAAAGCAACAACTCTGACAGGTTGCACCATGCTGGGAAAACTTTAAGGTTCAAAACAACAGGATTTGCAACAACAAGTTTTTTTGTTTTTTGGGGTTTTTTTGGTTAATCTATAAAACAAAGGAAAAAAGTTAAAATGTCCTTCAGACCTATGCACCCTTTTTTGTTTCTAGGATGTCAAGAGAGCAATGGTAGATGTGAAGAGAAGAGATAATAGATTATCTATAAAGCTTAGTGGAAAGTATACTAATTGTGAGATCTTTATGCAGTGATCAACAAATTAACATACTATTGGAAGAGCTGAACCAAACCAATATTGAAATTCTTGCAATAAAGAAAACCAGAAAAAGAAAAAATGTTTCAACTAAATGGGATAACTCACCAGCTTTCCTGAATGGTGTCAAAGAGAAATAAAAACCATTTCATAGGATATGTTGTTATCTCCTCTTGAAGAGAGCTCTTCAATTAATCAAATCAATAAGCATTTATAGAATGCCACTGTATGTAGTGATACAAAGCATCACAGCACAATAACCTAAGTGCAACAGTCCTGCCCCCAAAAGATGATCATGAACATAATCACATTTTTCCTCTGGAATTATGGAATAATCCAACTGTGGTCAAAAACAAGTAAACAAGACTGAAAGAACTGAATGACAAAAACAAACAAACAAACAAAAAATCTGTATTCATTGGAATTCCTAAATCTTTCAAAGTGGCTCATTTTACAATGTTGCTGTTATAATACAAATCTTCTCCTACTTCTGCTCACTTCACTCTAAATCAGTTCATACAAATTTTCCCAGGTTTCTGTGACACCATTCATTTGGAAATTTGTTTTGCTTACCTGTACACATCAGTTACAAGGGTTTTTGTTTTTCTTTTCTTTTTCCAGTAAGAATGAGAAATAAATGCTTGTTAACAGAAAAAAAAAAATCTCATAAAATTTAATAAAATTAATAAAGATAATTTCAGACAGTTCTTCACAAATCTTAAAGCTTTATATAAATGCTAGTTGTTATTATTAATACAGTAAATTCAACTCAATAAATATTTACGAAATGTTAAGTATTATGCTAATCACTGGGTATACATATAACAAAAAGATATTCCATGCCCTTAAGGAATTTACAATCTAATAGGAAAAGATAATATACAAAAGAAAGCTGGAAAGAAGAACTGGAAAAGATACCAAGAAGGAATATCTTGTTCCCCAAGTAGAGCTACAGAAGGAAAACAATATGAGTTGGCAAGTTCAAATGCATCTCTCTGTGAGTTCAGAACCAATCAAAAGGGAGAGGAACCTGGGAGAAATATGGAGTTTGAATGACTAAAGCTGAATTAGCAGCATATTTATGAGATTTCAAGTGATCAGCTTATTCTGGGAGGATCATTTTGTTCCACTGGAATTGAAACCAAATATAGCTACAGATAGAAAGTGGAATCATCATCATCATCATCATCATCATCATCATCATCATCATCATCATCATCATCAATTATTCTTATCATCATCATTTATTGTTGCAGAAACTGAAGAAGTAGAGAAATTCTTCGGAGATTTTTACAAGGCATTCTAGATCTAAAGCATGAGTATTTTGTTACTTGGTGACTTTGATGTGAAGGTATACATAGGGTAAGATGGCAAAAAAATATATAGGAAAAAACTGAGTTCGAGAATAAAAGAGCTCTAATTCTTGTTGCTAGACGGCATGGACTGTTTAAAATTTTCTTTGTGTTACCAGTCTCTTGCACATGGTAAAGTGATGAAATGTTTTTGGATTGAATTGCATTATAGCCTACTCTAAATAAAGTCTCATAGTTCTGTATCATGGTTTCTCTTTTCTCCCAGAAAAGAGTCAGATAATAGTAGGTACAGCAAGCTCCAGACAACTGCATAAAACACTGAAAAATGTAACTTTCTGTATCCTAGCAGATACATGCAAAATGACTACTTGCTGGTAGGGAATTTATATCAGAATCAGCAATCAGCGTCCAGCTAAACCATCAATTACTTAAAGCAAAGGTCAAAACCAACATCAAATTAGAAGAAAAGCTAGACATGAGAAGGCCTAGTGAACAATGACAACAGCTTCAATCTGACCTATTCTAATGAGCCATTTCTGCTGGATAGTGGTCCATCAGGAGAGATAAAGATAACATCCTGAATGTCGGTTATTTTTAGCAAGTGCAAGAAAAAATCTAATATACAGAAAGTTTATTGTGAGACTCAAAATATGTTAAATTAAACCATCATGGATAAAATTATTAGGAGGATACACAATAGGCATAAAATGGTACAAAGGTGTCATTGATTCTATAATGATCTATATTCATTATTTATAATGAATCAAGATCCATTCAGATTTAGACCCTAGTATCTAAGTCCTTCTTAGGACTTTCTGCTTATGAGCAAAGGTTACACAAAATCTCCTGCCCTCCAGAAGCTTACAACAAACTTCTGATCTCTTTTATTTATCTATCCCAATTATTTTTCTATATACTCTTGCTATTTTTCCTTATGTACTCTTTTACATCAGTCACTGGGGAACAAAATACATGTAGACTAGATTTGAAGTGCCTTATAAAATTCTTTGTAGTATTTCTCTATTCTTCAGTTAATGCAACAGTAAATGATGATGATGATGATGATGATGATGATGATGATGATGATGATGATCTCCAAGAAGACAAAGTGAAATATTAAAGGATAATGGGGAAGTGCATGGTGAGTGCAAGTCAGCCATGGTATATGTTCAAAGATGGCCTACATGCAAGATATGGCACAGGGGAGATGCAGAATAATAGCCAGCCTTTATATATGGCTCTTTAAGATTTGAAAAATTACCAATATGAAACCATTTTATCCTCATAACAAACCTATGTGGAGGTGTTATTATTACTTTTACTTTAATAATGAGGAAACTGAGGAAAATTGAGATAAAGCAACTTGCCCGGACTCACATAGGTAGTTAGTGTTTTAAGGCAAAACTTGAACTCAAGTCTTTATGACTACAAGTCTTGTGTCATCTAGCTGTCCTCTACAATTTAAAAAATAGAGTCCAGTGTATCATATGGTAGCAAGAGATAGGGGTAATAGGTAATAGACCAAAAGCCATAAGGGTACATTCCAAACATAAAGGAAAAAGAGATCTTGAGAAAGCCTTCCATCCCTCTCTGTGGGAATCTATGGAAGGACACAGACAAGAATCAGATGGGAAAAGAAAGAATGGAAGATGCATTCATGGAAGGAATAGTTGCATGGGTAATGTATAAACAGAATTTCAGATATTATATTTCCTTCATTGTTTTCAAAGTTCATATCCATTAAATGGTGAAAGCATGGAAAGCAATATAGTTTCCAAAGTGCTTTTCATATTGATAATTTAAATTATCCTCTGAGTTGGATATTTATCATTAGCTGTAATAACTCCTTTTCACAATTGAGGAAAATGAGATGGAAAAAAGGTAAATAATTTGCTTATAAACATCTAGCTAGTAAGCATCTTGAGCCAGATTCAAATCCAAGGCTTTCCTAATCCCTGTCCAGATTTCTTCCCTATAGATTCCACTACCTTTGCACATGGAACCAGACAGCCTGGGCATAGAGTGTTGGGGGAGAAAACTAGTCAGAGGAACCCAGAGAGAAATGGTGTCTTAGTCCAAGCCCCATCACCCCAGGACATCTCCATTACTTTCTACTGCTTCCCTGATGGGATCAGATTGTTATTGCTGACAGGCAATGAATTCTGATGGCAGAATGGGAAAGAGATAAGAAGTAATAATAACGAGGATTCTGATTTATAGGTCGCTTAAAGGTTTATAAAGCGCTCTACTCATATAAGTCCACGAGACTGCTGGGACATCCCCTTAAATCAGCCTCAGCCTCCTCCTGTTAGAATCTCATTGCCCTGATGACAAATATCTACTAATTTCCTAGTTGGATTATGTTGTAAATAGCAATCATAAAAATCAACCAGAGAATAATTATTGAACAGCCAATAATGAGTTAGGGGCTGTGCTGAATGTAGAAGCAGGGAGGAAGGGTAGAGGAGCCCATAACTGAAATCCAAAATTTAGAATCTTGGAGAAATCAATCTGAGGAAAAAAGGAGACATCTGGCAGGAAGTTGTAGGGCCAGCAAGGTGATTCCAGCTTTGGGAGGATGTTATTTGGGGATTTTCCCTAATGTTCTCTCTTCTCCAATTTAGAAGCTACTTCTTAGTGTCTCTCCCTATTCATAGCGCTGAAGTTTTTGAGAGTTTTAGTGGTAGCCACCCTGTAAGGACCCCAGGTTATAGGAGCATGAGTTTAGAGCTAGATGGAAAGTTTCAAGTGGTTTAGTGTAATCCCTTCATCATACAGAGCAGGAAACTGAGGCTTAAGGAGCCTGAATGAGTTGTCCAAAGTGGCAGAGCAAGGACTTGAAGGCAGAAAAGTCAGACTAAAAAGCCAGCACAATTTTCACTGAAACTTGCTGACTTTGTTCTTTTTTCTTTCTATGGGCCATAGCCAAGACCAACCTTTTAACCTGTGAAGCCGACAGTACGTGTTTCGATGCCTCCAACATCCATTTTCTGCATTAGTTACTTCCTTACTCCTCCTCAGCCTTAGATGCCCTTCTACTCTCTCTCATTTGTTCCCTATTAAAACCCGCTGTCAAGAAAAGATGGCATTCATTTCCACCTTAGTGTAAATTTGTCACTGTCACTTCTTCCAAACATACTTGCATGGTAAACTTCATCTCTAGTTATGCAATGAGAGGCTTCTTCCCTGTCAGAGGGCTTTCAGGAACTCTTGTGGTCCTTAAATCACAATCTGGGAAGCTACCTTTTGTGATTATGGGGTCCTTGAGACTAGGGAGAGCCTGGAAATGACTAACATGAGCATTTTGGGGGCACAAGCAACCCCTCAGCTTCCTACTCTTCGGACTGGTCCAGAACTACTCTGGAGATGGGGAAGAATGATATTCTCTCTAGGTTTCATGGGTCTTGGAACCTTGGTCATTATCAAAACATTATGGAATAGCAGATTTAGAGTCATAAAGGATAGGAAGGATCACTTTTAATTCTTTCAGTTTACAGTTGAAGAGGCCCATAGAATTAAGGTGAATTGGTAAAACTTACAGCAAATAAGTAGCAAATTCAAGACTCAAACCAGGTCCTGTCATTCTAAAGTCAACATTCTTTCCCTCTCCTTTGGTGGAAAAAAGTATCATTTTGGAATTTATAGGACGGAGAGGTAGAAGCTCTCTGATTTCAAAACCAACACTCTTTCCATCAGATTATACCATCCCTTTTTTGATTGAAAAATTATCTTTTGGGGGATCACCAATGCAGGGCCAATACCTCCAAGTACATCACCAAGACTTGGACCAACTCTTCATATGAGTGTGCAAAGGGTATGGTCTTTTAGTGATTCTGCTTTGAACAGAATTCTTGGTGGTGATCATAAAAACAAACATCTAAGTTTAAAAAGAATCTTATATATACTATCTCATTGATTCTCACATTACCATTATGATATGTCATCATCCCCATTTTACAGGTAAGAAAACTGAGGTGAAGAATGGTTAAATGGCTCTATTGTTATTTGAACTGAAGTGGTTTTTGGCTTCAAGGACTACTATATCCATATAACTACCTAATAATGAAATAACTAAGGTGTTTCTGCATTCAGGTGATTTCTCCAAAAGTCAAAGACCAGATGGTGACTTGACCCTAAATGAATGCAACTTGATCCCCACTTTCATTTTCCTTTCTTAAGGAATAATAGTTCTGATTTACTAGGACCCGCAAAAGGACCACCTAACCACAGCAGCCCTTTATTATCCTTCATTTAGAATGCCCTGGGATCCAGGGTTGAGTGGGAGATTTCAGGAAATCAATCTATGGACAAAGTCACTGGTGCAGGGTGTATTGATCCAGAGCTCCTGGGGATTGGAAAGCCCTGACATAATGGGCAGCCATGACTAGAGATTACAACCTTGCTCTTTCCGTAGACATATGTATTGGGTTTCTGAAAATGCAAAGGACGGATGCGCTCATCCTCCTCAGGGATTATTGGGTCATTTCTCAGCATGTCTGGCATCTGAACAGGAGCGCGGCCCTGATGAATCACACCCAGCATCAATAGTTCAAGCAGGAGAAATCTGAAATTGGAGCAGAGATTTAAGCACTTCCTAGCACACAGACTTTCATCTTTGAGGACTAATTTGCAGTGTGCATTTTACACATCTTTATAGGGTCTTGCTGCCATCTCAGGCACCTTATTTCTTGGCAAATGGAGGTGGATTGGCATTTATAAGCGAATGTGTTGTATGGAAGAGATTGCCTTGACACATATTTTATTGGAAGGTGACATCTATATATTTTCCCCGTGTGTCTGTCCATCTGGGCATTATTCTATTTTGGAAAGAAATGCTAACAACTGCATCATTAACCAAGGGAGAGGGCCATTCCTCAACGATGCTACAGAAGAAAGATGAATGTGGATCATCACATCAAGTGTTGTCAGTGTTAGCTATCATCTCAGCAGATACCACAGTTCAAAGTGTTGATTTTAACCTCTGACATCTGATGTTATTTTATATCCCACTGGATATCTTCTGTCCCAGGGAAGCCTTGCACTCACTCAGAGGGACAGGAATATTCCCTCTAAAAGTCCTTTGTTTTAGGCTTTGGGCAGAATTGAGGAATATGGCTAGGCTGTACTCTCTCAATGGAAGACTATTTCATCTTTTAAATAGGCCCCTCTAAAAATGTTGTTAGAAAATAAGGATACCATAAATGTATATTAGTATAAAGCACAGAAATCAAATCACAAGATCAAAGGACATCTGAGTAGAAAGGGACCTTTGGGTCATCTAATATGATTTCCACTTAATGTAAAAACTGGTTCTGCAATAGAGTCAACTAAATTCCACATTTATTAAGTACCTACTATAGGCAAAGAGCTAAATGCAAGTAAGAGATGGAGAGTACAGGTAAGGCACAATTCCTGCCATCCTGTGATTTACAATTTACTAACTAGAGCAGCAAGAAAAGAGGAAATTGAGGGAATTGAGGGGAATAGGACAGCAAGTGTTTAATTATGGGAATCCGGTGAGTGAATCATGTTGACCCCATCTTGTGACAGTTCCTTTTCTATTCAATTATAGATCTAGTCCAAATTCTGCCTTGTGACAAAGTTATTCCATTGTAGGAATTGGGAGAAAACTTTGTTGTCCTGTTTGAACATACTCCTGTGTGACTGGGAAGCTGAACTTTAACTATTGTTTAGAGACACTTAAAAAAGGACCTAGGTTATGCTGACCAGAAACTCAGGCAAATTCAAAGATTGATGCAAGGAGTTTTTTCACAGTTATACTTCTTAAGCAACCCATATGTCTTATATGAAAACTGCCCATGTACTGATCTATCAGTTATTGTTTCCATGTTCCTCTGAGTGTTTACAGACACTCAGGGGAGTAGGACACATCTCTTGCTGAATTCAGGGAATATGTAATGTTCATTCTTCTCTTCCCAACTTGGAAAGTCCCTAATCTTTCATCTAATTAGAAATCAGATCATCACACCTCTTAGGTTGACTAACATGACAGGAAAAGATAATGATGAATGTTGGAGGGGATGTGGGAAAACTGGGACACTGATGCATTGTTGGTGGAGTTGTGAATGGATCCAACCATTCTGGAGAGCAATCTAGGGCTATCAAACTGTGGATACCCTTTGATCCAATAGTATCTCCACTAGTCTCAGAGAGGCCTGGAGAGACTTACATGAACTGATGCTGAGTGAAGTGAATAGAACCAGGAGAACATTGTACACAGCAGCAGCAAGATTATATGATGATCAATTCCAAAGGACGTGGCTCTTTTCAACAGTGATGTGATTCAGGCTAGTTCCAACAGCTTTGTGGAGAAGAGAGCCATCTGCACCCAGAGAGAAAACTGTGGGGAATGTGGGGATCACAATATAGAGTTTTTACTTCTTTTGTTGTTGTTTGCTTGCATTTTGTTTTCTTTCTCATTTTCCCCCTTTTTTGATCTGATTTTTCTTGTGCAGCAAGATAACTGTGGAAATATGTACAGAAGAATTGCACACATTTAACATATACTGGATTGCTTGCCATCTAGGGAAGGGGTTGAGGGTAAAAGAGGGAAAATTTTTGTAATTCAAAGTTTTGCAAGGATGAATGTTGAAAATTATGCATATGTTTTGAAAATAAAAAGCTTTAATTAAAAAAAAAGACACAAGAAAAAGAAAAAAAAGAGATCATCTAATGATGTATAGTTTCTTTTTAATTAATTGGTTTTATTTGATTGCTTTTAATGTATAAAAAATCTGTCTCTTCCTGTATTTGCGGACTAGTGCTAATGCTGAGGAATGTTATTGTGTATTTGTTGAACTATTGGCATGCACTGCTTAATAAATAGATATGCTTACAAGGTCAAACCTTTGTTTCCTCAGTCATTTTATCTTTCATTCACCACATGGGGTGATATAAATAATTATAATATAACGTCTGTGCTGTGGTAAGGAGCTGTATTTCCCATATAGGCTAGGCTTGTTTTTCCTTAAAAAATATTGAAATCAACCTTGAGACTTAATTGGCTTTCTTTATCAGGCCTCTGGTTATCTCTATTTTCCCTGGTATTTTTTAATCAGAGGCAGAATATTCTTGCTAACCTACAGCCCCTTCCCCAAAAAGGTTTCCTTGATCCGACTTCAGAAAAGGTTTTCTATATGCTTTCTGTGGTTTCCTAATCAAGGTACTGAGCAGTCTCTGTTCTCTAGGGGCTTCTCCAGTTGCTTCTTGCCTACCCTCTAGAAATTTGGCTCAGGATGCTAAGGGGTCCTTGTACTCTCATGGCTTCCCTGGTCAGGGCTCTGCTTCTGCTTTCCCAGTTTTGCTTCAGGTTTTCCATCTGATTACCCATGCTTGTATTCCTCTGATAGTTTTTCTTGTTCAGGATTACAGCTTCTAGTTCTGTTTTTGTGCAATCTTAGACTAGATGAATGAGCTACTGATATTTCTCTTTGGATTTTTTTGGTCATTGTTGAATATATCACTCTTTTTATAATCATTGAAGGAAAAAAGGCAGAAGAGTTGTGTTCTTATATAACCTATCCTGCCACTATATTTTCTTGTCATTTAGTCATTTTCAATCATGTCCTGATCTTTGGGACCCCATTTGAGGTTTCCTTAGAAAAGGTATTGGAATGGTTTGCCATTTCCTTCTCCAGATCATTTTACAGATGAAGAAACTGAGGTAAACAGAGTTAAATAACTTGTGCAGGGTCACACAGATAGTAAATCCAGATTTGAACTCAGGTCTTCCTAATGCCAGGCCCAGCATTTTATTCCCTCTGCCACCAAGCTGACTTTTCTCAGTTCTAGAAGTTCCCTATATTTTATACATTTTCATTCTTCTTGAATTTTTTCTCTTTCTCTCCAATAAAAATTTGAAATTTGATTCCTGTATGCCTTTAAATTTTTTGTTGTCTCCCACACAAATTTCTTCTTTATGTACTTGTTTGATACACATAGAAGTTTAGGATTTTGTCTCGCTTTTTTCCTTTCACAATCCTGACCCTATTTCATAAATTCTTTCTTTCACTTTATAAATTCAGCTGTATACTATCCTCTATGCTTCAACTCATTACCCCCTTTTCTACTATTAGTCATACCTTATATATTGACTACAATTCTGAGGTACTTTTCAGCACTCATCTTTCCTGCTCCTATTCATGTGTTGTTGTAGAAAGTTATATACCTGTGCCAACTGGATTCACTAGAAAGTTATATTGTCTATTCTCAACTAACCTTACTGTTGCTTGGCAAAACTTGTTATTCTTCCATAATATACTCTCTGTTCCGCTCACCATAGCAGCTGTTTTAAACCTTCTCTTTCCTTGAGTTTGCTAAATCAACACCTCCTCCCACTCAACAAAAGACTTCAGTATATCCTTAAATGAAAAAAAAAAAAAGATCCATGTCATAAACTCTCTCTTCTCAATTCTGCATTTCAAAATCCTTCTCTATCTATACATTTTATTGTGAAATTAATCTTCCATTCACTTCTTAGTTTAATACATTTTGTCTTCCAACTATACCACTTGATTAAAATTATTCTCTTCAAATTGACCAACAGTAAGCTCTGAACCACTGATTCTAATAACCTACTCTTAGTCCTCATCCTCTTTGCAAGGCTTGAAATAATAGCCCAGCTCCATGGCCATGAGTCAGGAGTCTTGAGTTCAAATTTGACTTCCAGCACTTACTATCTGTGTGACACTGAGAAGGTCTCTGGATTCTATTTCCCTTGGTTTCCTCAGCTATTAAATGGGGATAAGAATAGCTTTTACCACCCAGGATTGAGATAGGAATCCTAAAGTGCTTAGTACCATGCTTGGTGCATAATAGATTCTATAAAATGTTAGTTATTATTACTTTTTTTTTTCTTGAGTTTTCATGACATTGTTCTCTCCTGATTTTCCTCCTGCCTTTATGACCAATTATAGGATTGCAGTATGATAAAGCTAAAGATAGAAGGGGCCTAAAATACTATCTAATCCAATCCCTTCATTTTACAGATAAAGGAACTGAAACTCAGAAAAAAGATATATAATTTAAGGTTACCCATGTGGTAAGTCTAAACAAAGATTTGAATCTACTTCCTCTGACTCCATAGTTAATACTTTTTCACATCTTGCCTCTTGCTCATTTGTCTTTAATGGATCATCTGCATTGTCTTAATCCTTTCACATTGGTCAGAGAATCACAGATTTAGAGCTGGAAGAAATCTTAGATATCATTTAATTCAACCCCCTGAGTTTACAGAATAGAAAACTGAAGATTCGAGAAGTTAAATTATTTGCCCAAGATCACACAGAAAATGGCAGAGTTAGGATAGACCTAATAGATTGGTTGGCGGCTTCTTTTCTTTCTTTACCCTTTCTCTCCAAGAGCTCTTCAGTTGGATAAAACATTAACCTCTTCATAGTTTTTTGCTTTCCTTAATTACCTTTAACTTTTTTGTGAGTCAATATTGCTTATAGTTTTCTATCATCATCTTTCATCATCTCCCTCTATATCATTTTCTAAATGAGTTTGCCCTCTGATCCTTTGTTGCTTTTGGCCACCATATATGCTAGCTTATTGAGAAGATTTAATGACTATTGGTTCTTTCCATACTCTTGCTGTGACAACTCCTTCTCAGTGGTTAAATTTCTCTAAGAAATTTCATGTAACTTCTATAGGAAGTTAACAATTTTACTTTTATCCATTTCTTCCTTTCCCACTCTGAATTCATAGCTCATTTAAACAATTTGGAGATGTTATAATTTTATGTAGGACATTCTTATCTTTATTCTTTTTTTTTCTTTTCTAATTTGGCATATCTGTTTTGACCTTCACTCTCGTCACTGAATGATCTGACTGCACCAAAACAGATGATTCAGAAATGACTGCTATTTCTGTATCCTTTCGCTTCTAGGCTATTAAAATATGCTGTATTTTGTTATCCAATGCATCCTGCTGCCAATTCCTGAAGACTGCTCTTAGAAAAATAGCATGATGTACAGGTATATCCTCTGACACATCAGGCTCATTTATTCCTTGATGCTTTGTTTCTTAGAAAATAATATTTTCCAACATTGTTTTTTAGCCATCCTTCCCTGTGCTTCCTTTCATGCTGAATTCATTGCTCAGTCTCAGAGGTCATATAGTCTAATCAGTCCTTGACTCAAGATCCATTCTAGGATTTGACAAGATGTTCTCCATGGAGGAAAATATGCTTCCTAAAATGGGATGGTCATTATTTTAAAAGGCCACAATCCTGACCATGTGTTCTGGCTATGGGAGAACCCATTGGGATTGTTATCTCACTTATTCTTGACAAAATTACATTATCCCTTTTGACCCTAATGTCATCCCATAAATTATTATCACCATTATTTGTCCTTCATTTTTGAAGACCACCATGATATCAAGGAGAGGATACTTGACATGCAAGTGAATGGAATTTAAGTGAGGATGAGCTATACAAAATCACTGACCTCACTTTCTCTTCAGGAGCCATTTCTCTTCAGGACATCAAGAAGAGTGGGGATAGCCATGAATATGTTGGGAGACCTCAGTTTCTTTGAGGCAGCAGCACATATTCAGTGATTAAAGCTTTATAATATTGCATATTACTTTTGTCTCTCATGTCATCCTATTAACTAATAGCACAAGCTTAAAGTCCATTAAACTCCTAGATCTTTTTGTGTGACTTGTGCAGTCAAACCTTTATCATCTGCAACTAGGTGACAAAGTAGATAGCTAGTCGTGGTGTGATTTTAAATCTAGCCTCAGAGCTATGTGACAGTTTTAATTTATCTCTGACTCTTTATTGCCCCATCTGAAGTTTGTTTTTTGTTTTTTTGGCAATGATACTGGAGTGGTCTGCCATTTTCCTTTTGCAATTCATGTTACAGATGAGTAAATTGAGACAAACAAGGTTAAGTGACTTGCCCAAGTCACAGCTAGTAAGTCTGGATTCAAACTCATGAAGATGAATCCTTCTGATTACAAGTCATAGATACTTGCCATATGTGTAGAGTCACCTAGCTGCAGTTTCCTCATTTGTAAAATGAAAAAAAAAAATAATAGCATCCATCTCTTAGGATTGTTGTGAAGATAAAATGAGAAAACATTTGTGAAAGTTTCTTGTAAAACTTAGAGCACCATGTAAATACTAGCGATTATTATTATCTGCATTTTTGAAATTTATTTTTTTAAAGTTAAAGCATTTTACAATTTTTTTGGAGGCAAGCAGGTGTAAGTCATTTGCCTAGGATCACAGAGCAAATCAACATCTTGACATAGGCTTGTACTCAGATCCATTTAACTCCAGGCTCTATCCACTGTGCAAAGCAACTACCTTACATTTATTTTTTTATTACATTTCTTTTAATTTTATTTTGCATATCATAAAATTATGCATTTAGAGATGAAACAGACTAAGTTAGAGCACATATAATATAACAGCCTACTTTTGCATATGAGAAAACTAACCAAGGCCACAAAAACCAAAATGTGTGACCAAGATTACAAAAATAGATATTAACTAATGGAGACAAGATTTGACATCACAACCTCTGAAGCCAAATCCAATGTGTTTATCACAAAACCATCATTTCAGAAATTTTGAAATAATCCTATGTCTGAATTCTCCAGGGAGTCCTTTTTTGCTAAGAACAATATTGTTTGCCTTTCTTATCAATCTTAAATGCTCTTCTAACTGAATAGGATCAAATGTTTTCTGTATGAATTGTATAAGGAAATCAATAAAGGATGGATAGAAAAGATTTCAGAGTTTCTTGAGAACATAACTTGCATTTAAAGAATTCTCTTACCATTTCAAAACAGTATTTTATTTTTCCCAATCACATGTAAAATGATTTTTAAACATTCATTTAAAAATTTTTTATTTCCTGAGACATCAAGAATCAGTTAAGCAAAAAAAAAAAAAAAAAGAAAAATAGAAAACAATGTTAAATATCTATTTGGAAAAACAACATACCTGGACAATAGATCTAGGAGAGATAATCTGAGGATTATTGAACTTCCTGAAAATTATGATGAAAAAAAAGTCTAGGTAATATTTTATGAAATCATCAAAGAGAACTGCCCAGATGCAATAGAATCAGAAGGTAAACTAGGCATTGAAAGAATTCATTGAACACCTACTGAAAAAGACCTTAAAAAAAAACTCCAAGGAATATTGTGGCTAAATTTCAGAACTATCAGACTAAGGGGAAAATATTACAAGCAACCAGAAAAAAACAATTTAGAAACTGAGATCTGTTACAGACCTGAGTTTAAACAATAAGGATCACTCAGGATCTAGTTGCTTCCACATTAAAGGATACAAGGGCTTGGAATCTGATATTCCAAAAGGTAAAAGAACTTGCGATGCAGCCAAGTATAAATTACCCAGGTAAGCTGAGCATTTTCTTCCAGGGAAGAAGATGGGCATTTAATGAAACTGGTGAATTCCATTTATTTCTAATGAAAAAACCAGAGCTAAACAAAAAATTTGACCTCTAAGTATAGGACTCAAGAGAAGCAGAAAAAGGTAAAAAGAACTCTTGAGAACTGTATTTCTGTTATGGACATATATAAAGAGTGCATGTATAATTTGATTTTACTGATAAAATATTTTTTAAAAAGGAGAGTAGAAATAGAAAGGGGTTAGTATCAGAAAAAGGGAAAAGGGGAGATAAAAAGAGGAAAACTACATCTCATGAAGAGGACTTTTCTGCTTCCTATGGATATAGAGATGTTTGTATATCAAAGAGGTTCCAGAGAGATTTGTAAATAAGACAAGAATTTCTCTTAAGGATGTAAAATTCTGTTAATCATTTGTGTCTCAGGTTATCTCCTTTAACCTCTTCTAAGACAGGAATTTCCTGTTAATCATTTGTGTCTGGGGCTATCTCTTTTAACCTCATCAATTTTAGCCTGTCAAGATGGTTGGGAACTCTATTACTGTCATCTAATATGTTTTTTTTTTTTCTCTTGAATTTTTCTACCTTCTGAAAATTTCTTATATACATCAGTGCAGCTAGTGATAAATATTAAACAGAACAGGGCCAAGCCCAGATCCCTCCAAGCTGACATCAAACCCTAATGAGTCCTCACTGGGTCTATTTAGACAGTTCCAAATGTGGGTTAGCCCACTTCTCTTTATCTTCAACACAAAATGGACACAGTTATCACTGAAACAACTGCTCTAGTGATGCAAGTTGGCAGTCACCTTTGCAAGTGCTACAGCCAAATTTATTTAGTAGAGTGAAGAATTCCCAAATTCAAATCCATATCAGACATTTGCTGTGCAACACTGGATATGTCACTTAACTTCTTTGTGCTTCAGTTTTCTCATCTGTAAGAAGAAGAGTTTGAGAAGATGACTCAGTTCTCTTCCAACTTCAAGTGAAAGAGACTGATGATTCTCAATAATAAGGCCCTTACCTTTGTTAAGTAGCTTTTAGCTATTGAAATGACACTAAAGAAGATACTTTACTAAATGCTTTTCTGCAATACCCTAAGGATTACTTAGCTTTTTTAGATGACTTGCTTCCTGTATATTATCAGTCAATTAGTAATAAGTCAATGAATATTTATTAAGCTCCTACCCTAAGCTAAGTGCTAGAATGCAAATACAAAAAAAAAAAAAAATGGGTGAAGATCAAATGCAAAAAGAAGCTGAAAAATGTGAGTAGATGGTAGGAGAGGTAAAAATGTATCAGTGAAGTCAGTAAGAAAAGTGCCATAATTGTGTATAGTCAAATGAAAAATGAACCTTAGAATCATAGAGTTTAGAACTGAAAGGGATTATAGAGACCACATTTCTGATTTTACAGAAAAGTAAGTAAAGCCTGTATTTTTATTGTTTCCATTAGAGTAAAAGATCCTTTAAAACAGACTGCCTCTTTATATCTTTATCACTTAGCACAGTGTTTTGCACATAAATGCTAAATAACTGGTTTTTTTCCTATGCATCTATTTTCTACCAGCACTTTAAATTCAGCATATCCCAACTTAACTCATATATTTTCTTAAAACTTTCTCCTTTCTATGTTTTGTACTACCATTAACCTTGTTTATCCTGCTTAAAAAAAAACACCAAGTTTTGTCTTTTCCTTCTCTCTTATTTCTCATATGCCATCAGTTATCAATGTATCTGTGGTCTTTCTCATCTTCTTTCTATTCTCATTGCTACTACCTTAATATATCCTAACAGTACCATACACAACTGAAAAATATATATTCCTTTTTATTTCCATTCAGTATTTTCCAGAGATCAATCATAGTTAGTTTTCTAAAAAAAAAATTCAAATTCTTAACTTCTTTGTGTTTAATTTTTGTGAGATTTATGTGACTAATAGGGGTAAACTCATGTCTCCCCAGACTCACGTCTTCCATTATTAACATTTTACTATCCACTTTCCCTAGTAAGTTTTTCCCTCTACTATTTGGAAGCTATGTCATTCAGTACTTATATAACATTGAAATCAATTCAATGTTATCAAAATGTATTTCTCTCCTATATATTTTTAAAATAATCTTTTTTCCCCCTGTGCTTTGTTTGAAGTCATCCTTGCTACTACTGCTTTTCCTTAATTAGCTGGAGCATGACAGATATTTCTCCAACCCTTTGTTTTAACTCTGTGTGAATCTTTATGTTTCAAGTATGTTTTTTGTAAACAACATACTATTGGATTTTGCTTTCTAATTCCGTCTGGCAACCTCCAACTCTAATAGGGTAGGGAGAATGTTAAAAGAGTTCTTTCAGAATCCTAGAGTCAAAAAGTGTCATAAAGCTAGTCAACTAAGATAATTAACTTGTAGTTTTGTTATATTTCAAAAAACATTGTAAGAAAAAATGAAAGGGAATAGGGAAAGAATACAGTAGAAGAACATTTAAAGGAAGATGGGAGACTTGTTTACACAAAATCCCAGTACACAAAGGAGAACAATATAGAGACTTGAGAGTGGAGGGAGTAGTGAATCTAGCATTAATTTAACTTTAATTTCATCAAAACTGATCAAGAAAATGCAAAAACAGTCAAAAGACTACTGGAATTTGATTCCTCAGCAGACATACAAATAGGAACAGGAAAGGGGAGTATAAGGTTTCAGAGAAGAATTGATCATTATCAAAACAAATCTTAAACTTGTAGAGGGAAGAGAGAGTTAAAAGAAAAAAAGGAGAAAGGTAACAATTTCAAATAATCAGGGAGCAAGGAGTATGGAGAAGATAAAGGATAAAACAATAAGATAGAAGGAAATATAATAAACTATTAATTATGAATTTAGTGGGATGAACTCATCCATAAAACTGAAGATGTACTTAAAGATTATTTCATGATTCAAGCTGTGAATGCTTTCAGAAAAAATGGTTTATTTTTACAAAGGTCATTAGTGTTCTCATCTTTCATTAGTTGATATATGATGGTCACATCAAATGCCAGGTTTTTTAAAAAGTATTTTTATTTTTATTCGTACCTGAAATGTATGAGCTATTAAGATTTGCGCAACATTTTTTATATGTTATGACAGTCTTCATAAAAACTATGAAATGGTTAATATAAATATAAATATTTGTTACAGAGAAACCAGGTCCCCAAAAAGTTAAGTGACATGCTTAGTAAGTGCCAGAGCTAGATCCCTAAACTCAGATGTTTTTACTCTAGGTCTTATATTCTCCTTATTGCCTGCCTCTCCCCCAACTTCCTCAAGCTAAGTATTAAACAAATTAAAACAAATTAAAAATCAGCCCTCACAGTGAAATACATTTGAATTGATAGAACAACACACATACACACATGCACCCTTTTTAATTTTAGCAGAGCTCCTGAAGATAAATATCTTTTGCTTCATAAGAATGCACCAATATTCTGAGATTTTATTAATCCCCAATTCAAATAAACTGCCTGAGGGGGTGGATGTAGAAATCCATCCCCATTATACTTAGGGGAGACTATTTCCAGAAATCTTCCATAAATTGTCCTTTAGTCTCTAAGAATGGATTTATTCCCTCATGCTTTATTTTATTCACCTTTTTGTGTCCTCTATAAAGGGAACTCATTTTTAGAAGGCTAAATGAAGGGTCAAGGGAGTTGAGAGACCAACGGTCTTCCTTAAACAGTACCCCATATGGTAGTTTTGTTTCCTATCAGACTTTGCTATCAATCTTGTAGTAGTTTCCCATCCTCTGACAGCTACATTGCATTGGGAGCTCATGAGGACCTATTGGCTTAAGGGTCATTCACAGAAACAGCAGCATTCTGGGATAGGTTGTCACAGCAACACTCGGCCAGGGAACTTTTGAAAGTTTTGAGTCACTTTTATTAGCTGATATTTCCCCCAAAGGGATATAAGGACCCTGAATTCTGCTCCCATTCCAGGTAATAGGCTATTTTTCATATTTAAACTTTGGCCCCTGACAGAAAAGGCCTTGGGAGACTCTTAGGGGGTCCACTCCAGCCTGTCACTCAAAGGTATATTTCAATTTTATTTTAAAGCTTTTTTTTGTACGTATTCCCCCAAAGCACTTTAGCTAAAAATCAAATTTCATTTTTGAGCTCTATATAGACCAACGTCTCTCCACCACCTCTTGCACACCAATAAAACAGTGTATTTCATTTTAACCTCAATCTTCCCATGTTTAAAACATAAAGCTGAGGTTAAGAACTTTCTCAGGCGGCAACCCTTTCTGGTCTTTTCATTTCCTAGATGAAGCTGGTTTTTAGAGAACATTTTATTAGCTGTATACCTTCAGCCTTAGGGTACGAACTAACTTATTAATCCTTATCTGCAAATGTTCCTGAATCAGTTAGCATGTGAGATAGGTTTTAATTTCTTTAAAAAGGCTCTTTTTATGCTGAATTCCTTTATAATTATGACAGAGTAAGTTATGTTGCAGCACAAATGGGATTCTGCTCCAAAGGGATTTGGGGCTTTTTGTGGTACTGGCCATCAAAGTCAATGACTAAGGACTTCATGGAGTGTACAAAAATTTTGCCTAGACTAAATGTCAAAATGAGACTCAATGTAAAGGAATGGCTCTCTCTTTGTGAGTAGTGACAGGAATGGCAAATGTCTATTTAGGAAGGGTATATGTGGTATTTCCTACTTTCATCAATACTTTAAGTATCCATCATTCCCCCCCCCCCCCCCCCCCGTCCCCAACTCTTCTTCCACTAATAAAGGCTGTGAAAGAGAAGAGAAAAGGGCATGGATGAGAGATGTTGTGAGGGAGAAATAAGAATTAGGAGTAATTTGATGTCAATGAATGGAGCATTACATTGAAGTTTCAAGCCCAAGCACCTGAGAGTGTAGTTGCCTCTTGTGACCTTGACAGTAATAGAGTAGTTGAAAAGAAGGAGATTTAGGAAGAAAGATGATGAGTTCTTTTTTTTAGATAGATAGAGTTTAATATGAGGACATTCACTCTGAGGTGTCCACTGGATAGTTGGCAATGTGAGACTGGAGGCCAGGAAAGAGTCTCCTAAAGGACTGAACAAATAGATTTGAGAATAGTGTGCAGAAAATGGTACTTGAGCCCATAGGGGCTGATGATATCATCAAGATAAGGGCTAGAGGGGGAAGAGAAGAAGATTGGGACCAAACTTTATGAGATATTCACTGTTAGTGGGTGTGACCTGGAGGAAGATCCAGCAAAGGAGACTGAGGAGTGTTCAGAGAAGTAGGAAAAGACCTGAAAAAAAATATTGGGAAAACTTAGATATGTATCTTCATATTTTTTACAAATTTAATTGTATAATATATTTATCTTCAATTGTTTGTAGGGTTGTTCTTTTCATTTACACTGATGTAGTCATTGTCTATATTGCTTTCCTAACTCAGTTTGTTTTTCTGTGGCCTGTTTCCTCATATTCATTATTACACCTCCATAATATTCCATTATATTCATGTAGCACAGTTTGTTTAGCCATTCTTCGATAAAACCCATCTAAACTATTTTTTATTGTTTTTTTCTGGTTATATTTGTACATTTATTAAAAAAAACATTTCTTTATGAATCATGTTGGGAGAGAAAAATCAGAATAAAAGGGGAAAACCATGAGAGAAAAAAAAACAGAAGAAAAAGAAAGAAAGTGAACATAGCATGAGCTGATTTACATTCACCTCCATGGTTCTCTCTTTGGATGCAGTTTATTGGGATCACTGAACTGTTGAGAAGAAACAAGTCTTTCATAGTTGATCATCCCATCTAAACTTTTAATGACTATTAAACCACATAAAGAAGGAACGAACTAATGATCAGGTTCTTCATAATCAATATCTCGATAGTTCTGCAACTCTATAAGACGTTTTATTGTGATTTTTAACCTTTCCTCTCTAAAACTAAAAACACTTTTGAAAATCCACCTTTACTTTGTTCTGTAGGGAATGGGAGCTTCCAGGTGAAGAGAGCATTGTCTGAGGAGAGCAATTTAATTTAATAAAAATTTATTAAGCAGCTTCAATGTACAAAGGACTGTGTGTGAAGGTAGAAGAGAAATCACATTCTATTGAGATATACATTATGCATATTATAGAATGTATTTAACATTAATACAGATAACTAGAGGATAAAGGTGATTGAGTGAGGAAAGAGCATTAAGAAGGAAGGGAGAGGTTAGGAAATATTTCCCAGAGGAGTGACACCTAATTTGAACTTTGAAGAAAGACAAGGATTCTTAAGAAATTCTCTTGGGGAGGAAATGAGGAGGCAATTCCAAGTGTGAAAAATGATTTGTGTGAATGCTTGAGAGGGGAGGTAGAGAATTGCTTTTGGGAAGCAATAAAGGCAGGGGTGGGGCCCAGCAGAGAAGAGCTTTTTGAGGTAGGGAATGGGCTATTCTGAGTTAAAAAATAAGATAATGGCAGCTTCCAGGATGCATGCAGGACTTGCGTGTATTTCCCTCTCCTTGCTGCTAGGATCTGTCCGCTTGCTTTCTCATGCTTAGGGACTATGAGATTTAACTCCTAAATCAGAAAGTTGACCTGACTAGTTGAGAATAAATCGCACCATGAATGTAATAATACATTTGAAATAAGGCATTGACCTACCTCCACTCCATCTATGCGCAGAAGGTATAGAGACAGACTCTTGTGTTTTAGTGTGCTGACCAGCAAAAGGAAACAGAGGAGATTTAAAGTACATTTTAAAGCAAAACTTAGATGAGGCCTTTTTTAAATGGAAGAGAACTTCTGGGTTCTAATATTCTTTCATGATATCTTTTTATTCCCAAGGATCTCTGAGTGAATCATATATTTAAGTAAACTGGAAGAAAAAAAAAAAAGAAAATTAAAATATTGGAAAACAGCGTGGGTGAAATAGGGAACTCCAGTCTCCTGGCTGTTTTAAAAAATGATTTTGAAGATGTTGGGGGGAGGTAGAAAATTAGCTATTATCTTCTACTTCCACTGAAGTAAGACATTAACCTATAATGTACTTATACTGAAGTAAGAACACGTATAAGCACAAAAAAACTTTAATTTTCCATACAGGATGCTTGTAGAGTTGGGGCTTCCAGGGGGCTCACCCCTGCATCTCTCTGAATGTCATGATCAGATGTACTGGAGTGAGATCCTGACTTCTCTGTGAAAACTCTGATACTTTGCATTACTGAGCTGCTCTGGGGGGAGGACTGAGATTTGGGTGTCTCATATCTTAGCTGGTCTCTAAGACCTGGTATATTCTTGCCCTTATAATTAATTGTATTATGTTCTCCATCCAAACCCCCCTTTCCTTGCCCCCATTCCTGCTTCTGTGACATTTTATGTTCATTATATACACAAGCTATAGTCTCCAACATTCTCAAGTCCAAATTTAGTTTCCCTTAAGTGAATTAAAACATACATAATAAAGATCTCCTGATTTCACCCTTTCCTGGCCAGTCTAACATTACTTTCAAGTTCCATAGCAGCCATCAAATTAGAACAGAGGACTTCAGGTTAGCCATCAGGGAGACATAACTCTAGGTATAACTCTGGAAGTTAGCGTTCTCTTGGCTTTTGTAGGTATTATCTCCAGGAACAAGTCATGGAGCAGGCTTTCCTTTCCTTGGCTTCCCAGATGGTGAAGTTAAGCTGCAGATGAAGCTACAGATTTGCTTTAAATGACATACTGAGTGAATGAGAATGAATGAATGAATGAATTACAGAATAGGCTCACAGGATGCCAGAGTTCAGACTTGTAATTCTAACTTGGACCTATTTAAGATATCCCCAACGAGAAATCACTAGGTTTTTGTTTTGATAGCTCAAAATGGGCTTCCCAACTTTCTGAAGAGACTCATCCCATTTGGCAATAATTCTCATTGCTAGGAAAATTTCTCCAACAGTCCTAAATCTGTTTCTCTTCAGTTTCCATCCACTGACCCTAGTTGTCTCCTCTGGGTCTAAGTGAAATATGTTTAATTCTTCTTCTGTGATATAACAGTCCTTTGAATACTTCAAAACAGCTCCCATGTCTGCTGAGCTTCATGTAGCACAATCTTGAGGTCCCTTCCTCCTGCTCACGCTTCTCTGGATGATTTCCAACTTTTCCAAGTTAGTACTGGCCAGAATTTAACAGTATTATACATGTATTTTCCCATCTCTCCTTCTCCTCTCTGCCCCACTTTGGTATCTACCCATCTTCCCTTCCCCTTGCTGTCCTTGCCATGTATATATCATATACATCATTCTTTCCCCCCCTTTTTTATTTCAGCTTTTTATTTACAAAACATATGCATGGATAGTTTTTCAACATTGACCCTTGCAAAACCCAACTTTTCCCCTCCTTCCCCCCACTTTCTCCGTTAGATGGCAGGTAGTCCAATACTTGTTAAATACAATATATGATATACATCATTCTCAATCTTAGTTAGCTGCCAACTGATTCCATTGAAGTATTTACTTTTAATGGTATAGGGTGTTACAGAATCTATTTGTATTTCATTAAGATATTTTTGAAGAGCAAATGTTTTTTAAGACTGAAAAAACAATTTTTCTTTTCAGCTGTATCCATAGAAAATGGAAAAAAATTTGTTCAGAAAGCACCATCAGACTTTGACCAAAATTGATGTTTGAAAATCATCACAGACATTTAGAATGTCCATGAATAATTCTAGAAAACCCGAGGCTCATGGGTAATACATGAATCATTGGAAAATATTCAATCTTTAACAAAATCCACAGACTTTTCCTTAAATAGCTACCAGTGAAGTTTAAACCACTGTTACTTCTCATTTGGAAGATAATGAAAGTTTGGATTCCTTGCTTCAAGTCTCTCCCTCTTCAATCTAACATTCACATAATTAAAATTTCCTAACGCAAAAGTCTAAACTTTTGCTCAAGAATCTTCTTGAGGTTAAAACAAAAATCGCATCCTGCCATCATAGCCCTTCAGTCTGACTCCAGCCTTTGTTGATTTATTTTACATCACTCTCTATCCCGCATCCTACATTTCAGCCACAATGGCCTATTTGTTGTTCCTCAAACTTAGCATCCCATTTCCCATCTCTTTGTCCTTGTATGGATTGACCTATATTGTGTATGCACAATCTCTGGCTGGTCTTACCAATCTGAAAAGACTTCCCATAAGAGGCTCATGACTAGAGAGTGATTTTTTACTTAGCTTTCCCTGTGTAGGGATTGTTTTATTTTTGCCTTTGTATTCCCAGCACTTAGCACAGTGTCCAACACATGTAGGAGTTTCTTAAACGTTTGTTTATTTGAATCATACTTATAAAATACAAAGGTTTTGTGCATATCAATAGGAAGGAGTAAACTGTACAAATGACATCACAGCTCTTCGGAACAGGTGAACCTGGCAGATTTCCTAAAAAAGAAGTTAAAATTTGAAACAAATATTCATGAAAGATCCTTTACACCAAAACTGTCGGGTGTAAAGTTACCCAAACTTCCTCCCAAACCCCCAGGACTTCAGCCTGGGATATTTTGGGTGATGGAGGGTGGGGGTGGGCTGGGGGGGGGCAGGAGTGGTAACGTGAGTCCCCTTGTCCTTGTCTTATACTCTCTTTCCCTTTCAACAGCAGCCTCTGTCTCTGTCTCCAGTACCATCAATCTAGCACATTTCATAAACAGTAAATTCATTTTTTAAAAAAACTGCTGCTGAGCAGCCATCTGTCTCCATTTTTGTCAATCTGTTATTACAACAATGCTACTGTACTATGAGGTAGTCCTTCCCAAAGAATCCTTGATCTAAAGGCAAGCATTTTAAGCTTTGAGACAAGAGGTGTGGGGCGGCTGACAGAGTTTCCACCCACCAGCCTTTCATCATCAGAGACTGGGATTGAAGTCTTGGTGGGAGCCCAAAGAGGCGATATTGATGGTTCTTATATTTCAGCCTGTTTGATTTATATACTTTAAGCATATCCAGAATGTTTTATGAGCACTTATTCCATTATGTATTAGGCAGGTAAGTAGCTAGCCAATGTTCTTCTTGTCCTGCTAGTGCAGGAGGTGAGACTGAGACCCAAAGACTTCTTCAAGGTCACCCTGGAAGACAAGGGCACTGGGAGTGAATTCTAGAGCTCCCTCCTCTCTCAGCCTCTGAGCTGGACTGCTGCTCCTCGTGCCTCATAAGCACATCACAAACCGCTCCATGGGGGAGTCTGGCACTTGAAGGACCAGCCCGAGATGATGGAAGCAGGCTAGAAATGAGTCGAGGGCAGACTTGCCGGGAGATGCTGACACCTGGACCCCAAGGTGATGCTCAAAGACATCAGCTCAGACGAGTTCTGTTCCTCGCAGCAGCACTTGTCCAGCAATGATATTGTTATCTGAAAACAGCAGTAGTGCATAAAAAAGTGGGAGCCAGACGGGAGCCCAGAAAGCAGGCAGCCCCATAAGGGGCGACAGGGCTGTGGAAATGTTTTCTTGCAAATGAAGCTTGTTAAATGGATGCACAGCCCAAACCTGTTCGCTTCCAGATGGATTATTTACAAGAGTTCCGAGCATCTTTTCTTCTGTGGCTGCTAATGAATGCCCTTAAAAGCAATTGTTGATGGGAGAGGAGGAGTCAGGAGGGCGGCCATGTTTTCCAAGCTGTTCACAGTTCCATTTCTTCTGTCCACGAGTGACAAACCTTATCGGCTAAAATAGTGACTTATCTAAAACAAGTCAGATCTAATCGGCAGGCAGAGGTTTTTAGAGAATATAAAACATCCTGTTGGGTTCATTAGTGCAAAATTCAGGGCTGTTATTTTCCTGTTTCTTTCCTCCACCCCCCACTTTCCTTTTTGGACAGCAACTGACATTTTGACAGGTTCTCTATTTTTATTCCTGTTTCTATGTTGTTGTTTTTCTCCTTTTAAGCTTTTTGTACAATTTTTTTCCTGTTACACTCAAGAGTACAGATTCTCCCTGGTGGGAGGGAAATGGGGAATTTTAATATCAACAGTGAGCCTTGTGAATACTAAGACATATTTTCCCTTTGAATATCTTTTTTGCTCCCGCCTCCTCTATAACCCATCCCCCAGAGGGATGATAATAAATGGAAGAGTTAAAATTAATGATGGAAGAGGCTCCCAGAACTCAAGATTCACATGAAGATACAGATGGATATCTATGCATTTTAGTTAAGGAGTACTGGAAATATACAGATGTCTCTGTGGAATTGAAAAAATTACCTACAGTAATTTGGTATAGCTTGGCTTTGAGTCTGGGAATCAACCTTATATCTAGCTGTTCAGTCATGTTCATCTCTTTATGATCCCATTTGGGGTTTTCTTGG
This sequence comes from Sminthopsis crassicaudata, assembly GCF_048593235.1. Lineage (NCBI taxonomy): Eukaryota > Metazoa > Chordata > Mammalia > Dasyuromorphia > Dasyuridae > Sminthopsis > Sminthopsis crassicaudata. Next base: position 86,799,555 of record NC_133619.1, on the reverse strand, counting down.
CAGAGATACTGGAATGATTTGCCATTTACTTCTCCAGCTCATTTTACACACGAGGAAACTGAGGCAAATAGGGTAAAGTGATAAGCTGCACCTTAACCAGTGATAAGATCTGCATTGAGGTATCACATTTTAGAAAAGACATTGCCAGAGAACTACAGATCAATATCACTCGTGAGTGCTGATGAAAAAAAAATTAATCCATGCAAAAGACATAGCTGTATATATTTATGTGTGTATAAGTACATATACATGACATATTTGTGAATATATATATATAGATGTAAAGATGCTTCAATAGTAGGGAAAATTTTCATGAAATTAGTCCCATTTAAATAAAAAACATTATGTGAACCCATTTAAATAAAAAACATTATGTGAATAGATGCAGAAAAAAGCCTTCAATTCCAACTTCAGCACTATCCATTGCACCATCTAAATGTCCCTTATTTAATAAAATCTAGTGATATATATATATATATGCATATATACAATATTTTAGCATGAAAAGCTTCATGTAATAGAGGACTGAGGACCAAACTCAGAGTCAAGAAAATCTAGATTCAAATCCTGCCTTTGACACATATTAGCTGCAATACTCTGGGCAAGTCAATTTTCTTTGCCCCAGAGACTCTCTGTAAGACAAAAATGCAGATGAGTTGCTGATTTGTACCAGTGAAGGTAGTATCAATACCTGGTGAGCTTCCCATACGGATATGACAAATCAGGATGAAAAAAATTCAAGCACTGAACTTTAATCTGAATTTTTTGATTACCTCAATTTCTCTACTTACAAATTAGAAAGAATAGTATGCTACTTTCCTTATCCTATTATAAAGTAATGTTATGGGCACAAAAGAAAATTATAATCTCAAAAATATTTAAAAATTTTTGAAGTCAAAGATTGTAACTTTGGTATTTTTTTTCCCTTCTGTAGTGGTTAATTTGGAATTGGGTGACCTGGATGTGACTATTACCAGCTATGTGACTTTGGATCAAGTCACTTGAGTCTTATGAAGCTCAGATTCCCTTTCTGTAAAATGGGGATAATAATATTTGCATTAAATATGCAATAAAATTGTTGCTGGGAAAGTGCTCTTGTAAGCTCTAAAGTACAATATAAATGTTAGTTTTTATTATTTCTATTGTTAGGAGATGACAAAAAGCTGTGAGAAGTACCTATCATGTTGGATAAGAATCAGAATCCAAAAGGGTCGGTCAAGAAAGGCAAGAAAGATGACCTAAATGCAGTGAGATGAAACTGAATACAGAGGGGAGCAAGCTCTTTACTTCCAGCAAAGAATCAATTATAGAAATATAGGATGGGGGAACATGGAAGGAAGTAGCATCTTATGTGGAAAAATATTTAGAAGTTTTAGGGGATCACAAACTCTATATGTCAATAGTGTGATATGAAAGTCAAGAAACAGCCAACTAAATCTTGGATTGAGTTGAGAAAGGTATAGTGTCCAGAACATGGGAAGGGCTAATCTAGTGGCAATCTAACCTGATTAGAACATATCTTGAGTTCTATGTTCAGTTCTAGGCATAACATTTTAGAAAAGACATTGCCAGAGAACAGCAAACCAATATCACTGGTGGGTATTGATGCAAAAAGTTTTTTGAATCCTAGCAAAAGATATACATAAACAGGCATATTTATACATATGTATAAGTATATATGTACCTATATATTGATATAAAGATAGTTCAATGGTAAGAAAACCATTTAATGAAATAATTCATATTTAAATACAGAAAAAGTCTTTGAGAAAGTACAACACTCATTTATGCTATAAACCTCTAACACAGGCATTGGATCATTTCTTAAAGTGATAAAAGTGTATTGTGTATATATATATATGTATGTATGTATGTATGTATATATATATATATATATATATACATACATACATTTTGCAATATAAAAGTACATATATATATATGTAAACATATACATAGACACATATATGCATGGGTGTGTGTGTATACACCAAACCTTCATGTTATTTGCAATGGGCTGACATGAAAAGCTTTCCTAAATAAATATTGGAGTAAAATATGAATGCTGATATCATCTTCTGTTATTTGTCATTGCTCTAGAAATTTTAGCAATATCAACAGTGCAGGAAGAAAAAAATTTTTTTTAATTTAATTTTTATTTTATTTTATAATTATAACTTTTTTTTTGACAGTACATATGCATGGGTAATTTTTTTACAACATTATCCCTTGCACTTACTTCTGTTCAGATTTTTTCCCTTCCTCCCCCAACCCCCTCCCCCAGATGGCAGGCAGTCTTATACATGTTAAATATATTACAGTATATTCTAGATACAATATATGTGTGTAGAACCGAATTTCTTGTTGCACAGGAAGAATTGGATTCAGAAGGTAAAAATAACAGTTTACACTCATTTCCCAGTGTTTCTTTTCTGGATGTAGCTGATTCTGTCCATCATTGATCAATTGGAATTGGATTAGCTCTTCTCTATGTTGAAGAAATCCACTTCCATCAGAATACATCCTCGTACAGTATCATTGTTGAAGTGTATAATGATCTTCTGACTCTGCTCGTTTCACTCAGCATCAGTTGATGTAAGTCTCTCCAAGCCTCTCTGTATTCATTCTGTTGGTCATTTCTTACAGAACAATAATATTCCATAACCTTCATATACCATAATTTACCCAACCATTCTCCAATTGATGGACATCCATTCATCAGAAAGAAAAAAATGAATGTCATAGTCAAAGAAGAGAAAAATTATTCTAAATTGCTGATGATATCAATTGGAGAATGGCTGAATAAATTGTGGTATATGAATATTATGGAATATTATTGTTCTGTAAGAAATGACCAACAGGAGGAATCCAGAGAGGCCTGGAGAGACTTACATGAACTGATGCTGAGTGAAATGAGCAGGACCAGGAGATCATTATATACTTCAACAACAATACTTATCAATTCTGATGGATGTAGCCATCATCTTCAACAATGAGATAAACCAAATCAGTTCCAATACAGCAGTAATGAACTGAACCAGCTACACCCAGCAAAAGAACTCTGGAAGTTGACTATGAACCACTACATGGAATTCCCAATCTCTCTATTTTTGTCTGCCTGCATTTTTTATTTCCTTCACAGGCTAATTGTACACTGTTTCAAGTCCGATTCTTTTTGTACAGCAAAATAACTATTTGGACATGTATACATATATTGTATTTAACTTATACTTTAACATATTTAACATGTATTGGTCAACCTGCCATCTGGATGAAAGGGTGAGGGGAAGGAGGGGAAAAGTTGGAACAAAAGGTTTTCAATTGTCAATGCTGAAAAATTACCTATGCATAAAATTTTTGTAAAAATAAATAAATAAATTAATTAATTAAAATAAAAAAATAAATTGCTGATGATACGATAGTTTGCTTAGAAAACTCCAGAGAATCAGCGAAGAAACTAATTGAGAAAATTGATATCTTCAGTAAAGTAAAAAAATACAGACTAAGTTCAGAAAATTCTATAACATTTCTATGTGGTGATACTAATTGCTATAGAGAAAATGATATAAAAAGGTTAAAAACATTAAAAATAACTACAAAATGTGCCCTCTCTCAAAAAATTGCTTCTTTGTTTATTTCTCTGTGTACATATAATTTCTCTCTAATGGAATGTAAGCTCTTTGAGGACAGGATCATTTTTCACTTTTTTCTCCATTTCTTTCTGAAAGAACATCAGGTTTGCTGGCTGTTCCCTAAAATGTATTTTACACTTGCAGTTGCTAGAGAATTAACCTTCTTATATTTCTCTCCTTTCTCATCTTCCTTAAAGGCTACTATGAATCTATCTGAAGTTCATGGAAGTCCCTTTAATAAGAATTTGACATTTGGAGTTGCTAAAGAGACAACTTAAGATCTTGACCATCTCAATAACTCAATAACTAGTAGGAGTAAAAATCTCATTTATTCCCCAGCTTTGCTAACTCTTAATCTCGGGGATATGTGTTCATTCTTGTTCTCTCAAGACAAATTCAAGACAAAGTCTAAAAATTCTACTCCAAGGTCCATTCCATCACTGCTCCTGGCTGGTGCAGGTGAGGTCCTTGATACTCTACAATATATAACACAAAGTCTGCTCTTGGAAATCTGATATCTGCTAAACTCTTACTTGATTTTGCTAACTTGGCTGATCTGTCACTCCTATTCATGGGTCCAAATCCCAAGGTTCATTGAATATATATTAATATCAATCAAATCATCCATCAATACTGTGTCTCAATTAGTTGGGATGTCTGTACTTATCAAAGCCATGTAAAAATACAAGCAAATTAGAAGTTTATTTCAAAGTTACATTTTAAAAAGTAACCCAAATCATATTATCATCTCAAAGTATTTTACAAATTTTGAAAAATCTATAAAGTGTTGGAATCATGCCAAAGCTTATGAGATGAATATAAAGTTAATGGAGAGTATGTCAATGTTATAAAATATGTTATAGGAGTTTCAACTGAAAATATAACAGTGCATCCTATTTCCTACTTGGTCATCATAAGTTCAATAACATAGCTGGAAAAATTACTTAACACTAGTCACACCTTAAATCCTTATGCAATGTGCTCCACTTAATACCACATTAACAAGTTTTCACTGCATTTAGAGCTCATTTTGTTCTCCTAAATAGTATTTTTCAGTGCATAAAAACTCTACTGTTATAGTTCAAAGTTTAAGAAAGGAAAAATAGGCTTGCTTGAAGCCTGGAATAAATCAGGCTTTAAACAATACACTTAATCTTATTAAGTAGCCCAGGTTTGTTCTGCATCATCCCTTATTTCATGCTGGTTCTGTCTTAGTCCAGTCCCTTTGTAATTTAGGTTTAATATCAGAACAAAATGAGGCACTCCTACATCATTCAACAATTAACAAAAGTAAAATCACTGGATAATAACAGGAGAAACATTTAAACAAGGATAGGCATTGAAGACAATTTGATTTAATTCAGTTTGGCCTTGCCTGAGCTGTTCATTATTTACCACTAGTTAAACATCAAAGCAATTCTGCAGTTCTTTATGACTATTATTTTGTACTTAGAGGACCAGAAAGTGATATCAACAGCCTGAACCTTTAGTCACTTAAGCCAGTCAAGTCCAGAGGAATATTTCAATACCATTTAAGGGAAAATGGACTAATTTGTGTGGGGTGAGGGGCTAGGATATTATTCTTACTACATCCCTCACTATAACAAAATTACTAAAGAAAAAGTTTCTTTCCTCACGATGACCATGTGAGGTAGAAAGGTTAAGTAGCATAATGCTGGCATATAATAGGTACCATAGAAATGATATTATTTTAATAAATACAAATTATCAGTAACATTAATGATCAATTAATAATAAAACTATTATTCCTAATTTCACAGATGATGGATTTGAAGTTCAGGTGAAATGACAATTTGCATTAATCTTGGTTTCAAACTCAGCTCTTCTGACTAATGATTTCAGCATTCTTCCTATTACCTTAGGTTACCTGCTGTTTGTCCTTCATTCTTGAAGAGGACCGCAGCATCAGAAAGGTGATGCTGTGGCTTGCAAATGAATTGGACTGGAGTGAGGGCGCGCTCTGCAAAGTCACCAGCTTCTCTTTCTCCTCCAAAGCCAACTGGGTCTGATGGCAAGATGTAGATCAGGAGGACTGGGGATGTCCTGTATGCAGTGAGAGGGGGAACTTGGTCTTTATAAGCTTAAGATCTTTAACAGATCTCAGTTTGACTGAGGCACTGCTCAGTTAAGACTTGGGACCTAGAGCTGCCAATCTAGGAGAACCAGACTGATTGGAGTTTAAGGCTTGGATCTTAAGAGAGAAATCTAGCCTGTAAACCCCAACATATCTGGCAAGGTTTCAGAGATCAGTAGTTGTATTACTTTGGGCAGAACACCCGAAAGTAAGGGTTTGATACCCTATGCGGACAGAAAGAGAGGAAGAAGGACCCACACATCAGGAAGGTGACGCCGTAAGTGCAAGTTAGTTTGGTCATGGTCCTCTGAGTGATACAAACTGTTCCACTGGGGACCCCACTGGCCATTTCAAGATGGACAAGGCAGCTTTTTTCCCTCCTCTCCTCTCCCTTGCCCTATCCTCCCTTTCCCTTCCTTCCTCTCTTTCTGTCATATCCATTGATATTATCCATTCTGTAACGTTCTGTCAATACTAGAATTAGAATGGAGCTAAGGGATCACAGGATGGTGAATCAAAAGGTAATTTGGGCTAAACCCTTCATTTTTCAGATGAGGAAACTGAGGTCCAGGGGAGGATGAATGATTTGCCCAACACTAATGGGATCATAGGTATAGAGCTGGGAGGGCATCTGATCCAAACCTTTATTCTATAGATACAGAAACTGAGCCCCATCAGTTTGAGCGACGTGCTCAGGACCATAGACCTGGTGTCTAAGATGGGATTTGGATCTCAGTTTTCCCACCTGCAGATCCAGCATCCTATTCACAAGAATTATAGCTGGAATTCAGACTCAGATTGCCTGGCTCTTTCTTGCCATTTCTAAGCCTTCTACCAGACTTGGAAAGAAGCACTGGATTCATTTCCAGGCTTTGCCATTCTGGCAGTGGGATGTGGTGAAGTCATTAACCTTTCTTTCCTTATTGTCTATGTCATAGGATCACTTGGGACACTTTAAAGGGTTATATAATTTCCTGCTGTTTGTCCATTGTTCCCAAATAGGACCATGACATCAGGGAGGTAATGCCAAGTGAACTGGATTTAAGTGCAGGAGGTTGTTCGAGGTCACCTGTCTCACTTTCTCCTCCAGAGTCACCTGGGTCCAGTCAGGCCGACCGGCAAGAGTCCTGGATAAAATGGGAGACCTTGGTCTTTTTAAGCTCAGGTCTTCAACAGGTCTCGGCCTGACTGAGGCTGCCTCCATTCAGTGATTAAGGCTGGGTAGTAATTGAGGCAAAGAATCTTCCCTTTCACCTAGTCCAAAAAAATCTAATTAAATAAATGAATGAATCTGGGAGGGAAAGACCCTCAGAGTTCCTGGCCAAAGCAGAAACAACTGATATTTACCTTCAATCTGAGTCAATCAGGACCCAAATAATGACCACACGGAGGCTTGGTCTAGGACCTGTTGGTGGCCAATTAGAATCAGATTGTTTTGGTTTACTAACCAGTAAACCCAAAATGTCTTGGGAGAATTCAGAGGAGCAAAAGAGAAAAAAAAGCTGCTTTTAAGAGTATCTGTACGTAAGGATAGTATTAGTTGAGCAGCAGACAAACTGACTTATTTGTCATTTGGATTTAAAGTCTTCTCCATTCAGGATTTGGTTTCCTTCTAGCCCCAGGATTGCAAAGCCTTCTTACTGACCTTCCTTAGCCCACAGTGGGCACTCAAGCCTTGGTCTCTTTATATGGACAAGGTGCTTTTTAAGTGTCCAGTGCTTCCCACAGCTTATAATTCAAGACCCAGCCATCCTGCATTCTGATTTGCTGCAGTAATTAATTGATGAATGGAGGCAAGTTTTACATGCTCCAGATTCCTCCTCCCTCCCCTTCCCCAAGCATGTCCCATGTGCTTGGCTTGTTAGAAGGCATTCAATAAGGTACTATTGAGTGGAATTGCTCTACCTCTTGAAAAAATCAGGACAGATCCCTCTTTGTGCCCAGGTACATGCAGAAGCAAACCGCTGATTGCTAAATAAAGACCTAGACACAACCACTTTGGAGATGCTCCTGTCAGCTGAAAGCTCTCCTGACGAGATGACTTCCAGATGGAGAGGACACAAAGCCTTTGCCATGGTTGGCAAACCAGATCAAGCAGAGCATTTGGCTTTCTGAGTCTCATGTTTTCTGCACATCCCTCTTCCTAAGTGAACTTGCTGGCATTGTGGATTGATATTAAGATCGACTACTTTTGGAAACAAGAAATGGGTTTTCCTACCCACAATAGTAAATGAGCTTTATAATAGAAATTTCTTTGCACTAGGGAAGATATTACAATTTCCAATACACAATAAATATATTTGCGCAGGCCCCCCAAAAGATGCATTTCATTACATATGACATACTTTCTATTGTACATTAACTACATTTTGGCTTTGTATGAAATAGTGTCATTTTCTACTTGTAAAATGCTAGCAATTTATTTTGATGAGTCTGGTTTTTCCCCATGAAGCAAGTGCAGTCCATTATGTTGCACTGTACCCATAAATGTACATTATGTGAGAGCTGAAATTTGCCACATAGGCGTTCCCAGCCTTGTAGCTTAGGTATCTCTCCAGTCCAAGAGGAGGAAGACTGGGTTTGGGTTTCACAGACCAGAAGGCTTCGTTTTATTAACAAAACTATTCTGTAATTACCAGATTTGCTGGAGTCACTTGCTTTGATACTCTCAGCAACTATAATAGATGTGTATGTTCTCTCAAATAATACTTCTGTATGCTTTGAATGAAACTATAATTTTCCTTGACAATATCTCTCCTGGGTTTTTTAAAAGACATAATTAATACTTTATTTAATCTTTGCATATAGTACACCTAGTTGACCATCATTCAAAGTGGCAATTGCCAAGAGCCATATAGTGTCTCCTCAGCTGACTGTATTTGACCCTAATTACTGTTTATTGGAAACATGCTGCATAGCAAAAAAAGGCAGCTGAGGCAGGGGACTCAGGCTGGCTATTTTCTACATGAGTCATGCTTGGTTCTTATGACTGGGGCTGCTCTTTTCTTCAGCAAGGCTAAGAGAGCTTTTGCAGTTTTGAGCATCATGATTATCTACCCACGTCCCATTTGCACTGATCTGTTTTTAGCACTCCACATTGCTGAGGTAGGAAGGTGTTGTCTCTGCCTGACTTCCTTAGGATATTGTCCAGGGTCATTAGAACGTTGTAGCATCTAATTCAAAATCACAGCATCTGAGCCAGAGGGAACCTCTTAAGTAAGTCCTGTAGCCAAACCCAACCCAAATCACAAATCTTCTCCCCAGCAATTCCAGTAAAAGGGCCCTCCCTCGTCTGATTGAAGACCTCCAGAAGATAAAATTCCCTGATCCCTGAAGCAGTACGTTCTACGTTTTTGATAGCTTAATTATCTGGAAATTTTTCCTTAGACTGGGCTATAATCTGCCACCATGATTCACTAAATATAGAAACTCTGTCACAAAAATAGGAATGATACTGATCTGGCAGGACTGATTCACAAATCAACACCTGCTGGATGATCACATTTTTTCCATTCTAAGGAACTAGACAACCTATGGACTAGCATAGGTTAGTTTAAATTTCGGTCTAACACCTTATGGATTTCATCATTGTTTCTTATGAGGGATCCATAGCAAGCTTATAAGATTTATAGTTTTAAAAAGGCAAACTTTGTATTTGTTTTGGAAATCAATATTGCATCATTTACTATAAACCTCTTGTTTATTACAATTCAGTTTCTTCAGGTTAATTTAATCAGTTTTAGCAAACATTTCAAAGCATCTACTATGTATTTTGCACTTGTGCTAAGCAAAAAAAATGGAATCCTCTTTGATTTCTTTCTTAAAATTTTCTTATATATAGGATCTTATACACTTTCTCTTTCTCTTATATGTTTTGTTTTCTGTGTTAAGAAGTAGGGATGCAAAACAAAAGCAGAAATATTTGAACTTACATTCTATTGGGGGACATGATGTTTGTATAGAGAGATATGACATAAAAGTCAGAAAAATGATAAAGTCAAAGGCAGTGGTAACTGAGGAGAAGTTGGAAAGGTTTAAGTTGACTCGTGAAGGAAAGTAACTATTCCAGGAGATAGAGTGGGAAATTCCAGGGAAGTGAACCATTATATTCAGGAGAGAAGTAGGGCTTTAGAAGTACGTGGAAACTAGGTTGTGAAGAGCTTTTAAATGTCAATGAAAGGAATGTATTAGATCCTTGAGGAGGATGGGAACCACTGGGGTGTATATACTGAGTAGGAGTTATGACATGACGGTGTTAGACGTATCTTTAGGAAAATCATTTGGGAGACAGATGGAGAAAGGTTGGAGTTGAGATGTGAGACCAGGAGGAGAAGCAGCCACCTCTGATGTTTCCCCCCTTTGATGCATTTCTACAACAGAATGGGCCACCCCAGGAGCGAGCAAGCTCTCTTTCAGTGGAGATGTTCACATGGAAGCTTGATGGACATATTGTAGAGAGGATTATTTTCACATCATGGAGTGTCCTTGGTCCGATCCAGACATTTCTCAACTTTATCTTCCGACATCATTTCTATTTCTTTTTAGGAAACATCAGGGATTGGGGTATTAACTGTCCACATCCAGCGGTGTCCCAGATGCTGCTGATGAAAATAAATCATTATAGAAATGTTGAAAAATTGGTTTCATTTTGTGTCTATTTGTTACTCTCTTGACAGTTTCACCCATGAATGCTCTGGGAGGATATGGCTCATTTGGGTCTCACGCCAAGCCTTCAGTAGACTTCTTTTTGTTTCCACTGATTTTTGCTGTTTTAAAAGGCAATACTTGCAATGTTATTCCACCCTCTGCAGTGTTTTAAAATGAGTTAGTGCATCAGGACTATCTCTGCGACAGATGATACAGATGGAGGGTGAGTAGAACCAAGAACTGAACGGGAGGAAGACAGTGGGCTCGATTGCATTTGGGAAACAGCCGCGTGCTGTTAACAGGGACAAGCTGCTCCATGGAGCGAGGGCCATCTTTTTTAACACAAAAGCTCTTCTGGAGGGGCTTTATGGTTCCAGTTCTTGGAGGGACGTAATCTCTCCAAGCTGTGGATGGCCCAGAGGACAATGGGGAAACATATGGCGGGCACAAGTAGTCTGCAGCAGATTTTCAGTGTTGACCTATTCTCAGTATGTAGTGGAAGAGATGCGGCTGAGGAAATGTCTGATAAGAAAAGAGAGTGGGCTGGTCATATGGTGAAAATAAGAAGTAACAGATGGAAAGCCACAGGGTTCTATTGGTACTCATGTACCTTGATGCTGGGTATGTGGCACATGGCTAGCACAATAAAGGCCTGGAGAATATTGGTTAGCACAAACGCTAATTCTGAAAATAATTCACCTTTTTTTCCCAGAAGAAATGAGAAATTTAAATTTGGGGATGGGATGAATTAAGCTGTTTTAGAAATTTATTTATAGTTACTTGGCCTTCTAAAATTATTGCCTAATTGTTAATTAATAGGAACTTTTAAAAGGTAAACCTACATATAGTATAGTCATTATAATTTCTGTCCATTAAATGGTGTAAGCAATACAGTATATTCTCATTCAAAGCTCTCCAAAATGTGTCTCCTGTTTATTCTCTTCCCCCTTCTACTTCTTTTAAACTTTATCTCTTTTTACAAAGCCCAAGCTTTAGTAAAACTGAACTGCTCCTTATGAACCACTCCACGCTTCCTTTATTAACACACTCTCTCCACCTGTGAAACTACTGGCTAATGTCATAGTCCAGCTCAAATGCTACCTCCCAAATAAAGGATTCCCTCCTTCCTCAAGGTGGGAGTAGTCCTCCTTCATTTGAATTCACAAACCACTTTTTACTTCTTAATGAAAATTTTCACCTTATGGGATTGCATTATAATGCTTTTTTGGTATAATTTACCTTTTCTGGATTATAAAATCCTTGAGGAAGAGACTATTTGTTGCTTATTCATCTTCTCTCCTCTATAATATGTGGTAGAGTGTTTCACGCCTTGTAGACAATCACTAACTATTGAGTGATCAAAGGAATCATCAGAACAAAATGAGTTTCTGTTTTTTAAGCAGAAGCCTATTTCAGCTACTAATCACCAATAAAAGTAAAGTGAATGACTTCATTGGACTTTATTATGGAAAAAAAGTTTTGGCAACTAATTCACATTGCTCAGATCTCTTTAATACAGCATTTGCATGTATGATAGAAAAAGGAGATGAGTTTTCCATGTGATAGGAATGGGGGCAATTGATGGAAAGTTTTTGTGGGCATTAGTATTCTCCCTACGTCAGTAGTAATTGAGGAAGGTCCCTTTCTTGATGGATAAGATCCACTTGTGGTGAATAGGACGTGAAGAATGGTGGCAAGGTAGGTAGGATTTATTAGTTTTGTATCTTTGAAGGAGGGATCCACAGCAAGGAGATAACAGATCCCTTTGAATACGTTCTACCATATCTGATTTGATTTTTAAAATCTCAATCATTTGTTTATCTTGCTGCTAACAAGGAGTTCTAAAATGCTGAAGAAGGTAGAATATTTCTAGATTTGACATGTGATGGCAGCTCTTTGGTATGGCACAATCTCTGACTTCTCACTTCTTGCCCCATTCACATTACTCCATATTTCAGAGTATTTGTAGGAAATCATTACCTGAATGCTCATAGAAAAAAATTACAGAATACACGTGTTTAGCAACCCAGTACTGATTATTGACAAATGTCACCTGAACAAATTAATTTGGGATAATTTACAGAAAGGCTCAGTCAGCCTAGAAATCTACCTTGACTAGCTACTAGTAGTAAGTAATCAGTGAGGCAAGCAGATACTTTTCAGGGGTCTTAAAAATCATGATTTCATTTGACAATTCTAATTTTTGTTCTTTGGGGTTCCAGTGATCTTTAGGGATGATATATTTGAATTCCTGCCAGAGACAACCAAAAGCCATGTGTCTAGTACATGTAAATTAATTGGACTGTTTGGGGAAAAGGTGAAAGAATTGAGCAATGTATATTAATTAGACTGTTTGGGGAAAAGGTGAAAAGAATTGAGCAATTTCTAGCAAAGCACCGGTTCATTAGAGATGATGAAAAGTACTTAGGACAGAAGAAATAATTCAGGATGAAAGTCAGAAAGGATTCTGATACTACTAAGGGGACTCAAAACCAGGGTAAAGAGATTGGTGAGGGAACAAATGTTACATAGAGGAGGCAGGGAAGAAAAAGAATCTCCAGACTGCTAGAGCTACGAAGTACACATGAGGCTCTTTTTCAAGGTCAGGAGTTTTTTTTATCATGGACTGCAAGGAGAGATTTCTGGGAGTCTTTGAACTTGACATTTTTGACATTTTGATGATTATTTCAATAAAGTTTCTTTTGCAATCTCATGTACTTGTTTTTATACATTTAATAGCTTTCTTTAGGGAAGGGGTCCTGAACAAGAACCACTGGGACCAGTTGATTCAAGAAAAGTTATTATTAACTCCAGGAGAAAGATAATAGGATCAGAGTCTTCAAGATTGAAGAGACCTTGGAGATCAGTTAGTCCAACAGCTTCATTTTCCAGATGAAGAAATAAGAGCATGGAGGCTAAAGGGCGTCCTCAAATTTCCTTCTCCCCAAATGGACCAAAGTCAGAATGGCAGTAACAGACCAAGATTAGACTGTCAGAACTCTGACTCCAAGATCAGAGATGTAGAGGGTTGTAGAGTTTACCCTTGGCCCTGTTTGGTTCAATGTGTTTACCAATGATTTGGATGCAGATAGATGCTTACTTGGCAAACTTCTGGGTAACATAAAACTGAGAGGAATACCTAACAGACTGAATGGTGGAATTGGGATTTATGTATTTATACATATATATGTGTGTGTGTGTGTGTATACATGTGTGTCTAATGAATGGATACTCAGCTAAAGATTGATCAATTATTTTCATCTTTTCCCCAATCAGTCCAATTAATTTGCAAGTAATTGGCATATTGCTTCTGGTTATGTCTGGTGAGAATACAATACTCTCTCTCTATATATATAACTATATATATATGTGTGTGTGTGTGTATAACTATATACTGTGCTTTTACACACACACATATACACACATATGCATACTATACACACACACACACAAGATGGAACAGTTTGGTACTTGAGTATGTAAATTCCACTGTACACATAAGTGCTGGGGCAGCTGGATGGTACAGGTGGACAGGGCACTGTGCATACAATGGGGGAGAGATGAGTTCACATCTGACTTCAGATACTTACTAGCTGAGTGACATTAGGCCCAAATCTCCCATTTTTCCAGGGCCATCTCCAGGCATCCTGATCTAAATCTAGCCACTGGACCCAAAGGGCCCTGGAAGGAAAAAGTGAGAAAATTGACCTTACACAGCCCTCTGTGACTTAAATCCAATTCACCTGCATGTCAGAGCATCATCTCCCTGATGTCATGATCCTCTGAGAATAAAGGATAAACAGTTAAATGATCTATACAGTGTAAAAGCAATTAATTCTCAGGATAGTTGTGAGGATAAAATTTGAGGCTGTTGGGTAGCCCAGGGGATGGAGCACTAGTCCTGTACTCTGGACAATCTGATTTCAAATACAGTCTCAGATATTTATGATCTGAATGATTCTGAGAAGGTCACAGCTTTTGTCTCAGTGTCAGCATCAGTAAAATGGCAAAAATAATAGCATTTACCTCCCAAGGCTGTTGTGAAGATAAAAGGAGATAATATTTGCAAATGTTAAAATGTGATTTTTTTTTTTACTAGCAATGTTAGGCAATACTTGATAAGAAACCAGCACATGTGAAAAAGACTTGCTTGTTTGTCATTGTGGGCTATTATACAATACAACTAATGTCATTATATGCTACAATAAAAGAAATGTTTCAAATGCAAGAAAGGGAATAATCATCCTAAGTACACTATGATAATAGATTTATAACTGGAATGGTTCTTAGAGATCCTTTCTTATTTTACAGATAGGGAAACTGAGGCTCATCGAGGGAAAGTGACAAGGCCACTCAGGTAACCAAGAGCAAACTTAGAACTCTAACTCAATTCTCTTATCAAAATCCAGGGCTCTTTCAATTATACCAAGTGTCAGTGGCTCAGGGCTGAATTTCAGATGTCAGAATGGACTTTAATAAAATAATATTTAATAAATAATAAAATACTATTAAAATTAATAAAAAGATAATTGCAAACATCCTACTCGACCTCTTGTTGTAGTATGGAAGTGGTCTTGGGTTTTGGGTCCAGAGGAACGTGAGCACTGGCAAGTTCTACCAAACTAAAAAGTCTAAGCATTGCAACACCCTGCCTAGTGTTTGAGGACCATTCAAACTAAACAGGGAGAAAATTGGTGAGATCAGAGGATTGCTTCTCATGGAACAAATAATCCAAGATTGTCTTCAAATTTATCACTACAGCATTGGTGAAAATGTAATGGAAGAGGGAACAAAAATGCTAAGAATCAAATAATCTGAAACCATCTACAAATATTAGTTTAGCTTTTCGCATTTTGTGCATGAAAATTTTGCCCAATGACTGATGTGTTGCAACATAATGGGAGAAAGTGGTCAACTATGGTCCTATTTTCAGAAACCAGAAAATGAATGAAACCAAAAACCAGATAAAGAGAATTAATTAAATAGGACTGTTCATGGGTTCTCAATAAAGAAGGAAAAGAAAGAAGCTGTTGGTATTGATTCCAGGGTGAAAGTATGAATATAATTGTAGGTTAGGTGCCAATATCTTTTGCAGGAAATGAAGAAGGAAAAATAAATTCCTTGAAAAATCTGAAAAGATCCTTCATCTAAGTCATCATATATATTGATGTTTGGTGACTTCAATCTGAAGGTAGATCCAGCAGAAAATGGCACCATAAAATATATTGGAAATTATATTGGGAAATATATTGAGACTATTTTGGAGATGAATAAATGGAGACCAATGGCTTTATAAACTGTGTATCGTTGCTCAGAATCCTCATCCCTGTGTAGTATGAATATTTTCTGAATAAAACAATTAGAAAACAGAACCATTTTATAAAAATGATATCCACTACCTTAGTAGAGTCAAAGGAGTTGGGTTAGATAGGAAGCATGAAGGGATAATAGATCCCTTATATTGCACTATTATTTGTGAAATATTAAAAGAACCAGACAAGGGCAGGCTTCTCTCCTCTCTCTCTCTCCCTCCCTCCCCCCCCCCCCCTCTCTCTCTCTCTCTCTCTCTCTCTCTCTCTCTCTCTCTCTCTCTCATATTTATGGAAAGGTACAGGTGATATATCACATGGTATAACAATTCCCAGTTATGATCAGTGATCAGTGCCAGTGACCTGGGTAACTATATTAGTGAAATCATAGAAGTCTAAGTATTGATAATGGCAATCAGAATATTGGCACTGTGAAATCAGTAGGTGGGCCAGAAGAAATGGGGACAGTTAGTCTAAAGAGATGGTTAGAGTGATAATAACTGCCTTCAGAGAGTGGAACTGGGACAAATGAGTGTAAATTAGAGGCAGACAGATTTTTAGCTCAATATGAAGATGTTCGTTATTTTTCCCCATTTCATGCAGTTTCTCATTCAGAAGTCACATAAGAACGAAGGGATGCTTGCCCTCCGCTTCTGTGCTCTTTTCTCATTGTTGCTGCACTTGACCTTGCAGTTCAGACTGCTGGGAGAGGACAGGAAATGGCCATTGACTGGGTAACCATTTCAGACACCAATGTTGGCCTCTGTATGTATAGACAGAACTCGGGAGCCTGGGGTAGAGAGTGAACTTTTCGGAGGTCAATCCTCTGTTTCAATCCTGGAGAAAAATCAGGACTAAGAACATAGAAAGGAGCCAGAATTTCCGAGACTTTCCTCTTAGCTCATGCGTGAGTCTGAGACGGGGACTGGCTTCTCCAGTTTTCCTTGGCCCATGGTCCATGAGCAAAGAGAAAGTACCTTACAGGCGGGTGGGTTTGTGGATCAAGATGACCATCGTGTAATGGTCAGTTTAGAAATTCCACCTACCTCATTTTATTGCTTTCCTGGGTAACTAACACACTGGCATGGGGCCAATACCCATTTGTGAAGAAATGAAGCAAAAAGGGTCAAAATTTTCTGGGTAATTGATTTAATCCTCCATTTCACTCTTTTATATTACTTTTAGTCATCACAGGCTTTAGTAGCATGGGGCAGGTTACCCCCCGACAGTAAGCAGAGCCATCCTAGAAGCCACAGCATCTATTTTTGGCTGTGTGGGTAATCATTTAGCAAGCTAAGGTCACTACTCAATGCATGCTTTTCCATTTACCATTTGCAAAATATGACTTAGGATTATGACTCTTTGATGTTTCATGTGCAATCACCCTATTCTTATCCCTAGCCTAGGGAGCTACATGGCATAGTGCAGAGCTTCTTAAACTCTTTCCACTCACCACCCTTTTCTACCTGAGATATAAACCCTGGTATATAGATAAATAAAATAGGTATGCAAATGGATTCTGGGGTACCACGTTCAGTTACAAGATCCCATACGGGCTTGAAATCCACATTTTAAGAAGCATCGTGGGTCGTGCACTGGGCCTGGAGTCAGGATGACTTGACCACTCTCAGAGATTTGCTGGTTGTGTGGTCTTGGGCATTCATTTAACTTGTTTGCCTCAGTTTCCTCAACTGTTAAATAGTACTGACTTCTCAGAGTTATTGTGAGGATGAGATATTATTTGTAAAATGTAATTAACACGGGAGCTTGTATATAATTAGTACTCAATAAATTCTTCCTCCTTCCTAATCTTAAAAACTAGTACTAGTCGCCAAAAGTGTCAATGTTTTTCTAAAGGGCTCAATTTCTGAAGGACTGATTTGTAGCTAGTGACTGTCAGCACACAAGAATTCAGTGATCAGAGTTCAGTAAATGTCGTTTAACAATATGAGGAGATACTTTAGGAAGGCATTACTATTTACAGTTTGTATTTACAGTGATATTATATTTTATATTATATTTATACAGTTTGTATTTATAGTGGTATTTACAGTTGTGGTCTTAAAAGTGATACTTCGGAGGTTAATCCGTTCCTTTCAGATTGTCCTTATTCATTGTTTTTATACAGATAAGAGAGGGACATTGGTCCGATAATGAAATCCACATTCAAGATTGCCCATAATTTGGCCTTCCAGGATCTCGGGCTCTGTCCTTATTCACCTCCGCCCTTGCTCCTGGTGCTCCTTCTGCTGGGGATAACTTCCTTCCATTCTATTCAACTTCTAAACTTCCTCCAAGTCTCAAATTCAAATGCTACCTATCTCCCCGAAGAAGTCTTCTTCTAAAATCATCTCAAGACGAAAAGCCAGTGCTCTGTATAATGAGAGGTAGGATTATAAGCATTACCGTCCCCACTTTAAAGACAAGGAGACGGAGACGCAGAGTTGTTCCGTGGCTGACATAAGTTCATCCAGATGGCAAGCATCAGCTAGGGGTGCTGTGGAAGACCCACGATCTTTCTTTTTTCCCCACAATAGGGCCTTCGCTTGATTTGTAAATCTTTTTATTGCACTTTTGCATTCTATCTTTTGTTAGGAACTTGTCACTGTTTTATATCTCTTCTACTCCACTGGGAGCTCCCTGAAGTTAGGATTATGTGTTATTCTTCTTTGCACACTTTTGGTGCTTTGCACGTGGCTTCACAAGTATTTGTGGAATGTTGAATTGAAGGCTGATGAGTATCTTGCCTTCACATGTTAAGGTGCTGGGCTAAGGGTGAATCCCTTGATCCCTTACCCAAAGTGAGGCACACAAGGGTTATCTGTGACTTAATAAGAGTGACTAATTGGTTGCATTGTAATGATCTGACAACCACTGAACAAATGTGAAATTTATGTTGGTTAAATCTGGCTGCTTAGTCTAGATATTTTCAAACAATATCTGCTCTATTTAACAAATGTATCATCTTCTATCTTGGCACTTCCCCCTCTAAAAGATGTAATTTTCTCTCATTTGAGCCAATGGTATCTCCTTTAGAACAGGGCTCATGGGCAAGACGGGAAGGGGCTACAATCGGGATCAGGGCTGAGCAACTGAGTCTGAGAAATAGCACATTTTCAAACAGGAAACACTAAGAACCAATATGGCAGAAGTCATATTTATTGAAAAAAATTAATATCTTTGCTATAAAATCTGTAACAGTAAAGCAACTGAATATTTATTTTGATGCATAAACCTGAATGTAACATACCAAGTACAAGACAGGGTCACTGTATTTTTCCCCTCTATTTACAATGTTTATGAAAACTGTTATGCAATCCATGTTAAAAGAACTTATGATGGAGAACTGTTACCTTAGAAAAATAATATTCTTGATAGAGCATTCTTGAGGAATCCAATCACATCTTAGGCCTCTTTGAATAAGGCAGAAGTCCCTGGAATAGCATATAACTTAATTTACAAAATACATTAACTATTAGGACACATATTCAAGTTTTCTTTTGGTATGTTTTTTTCCTCACTGCAAAATTACTTATGTACTCTAACAGAAAGAGAAGACTTCCAGGGAAAGGTCATTAAATGAGCTCAACTATACATTACATCTACATTTCTGGGTAGCTTAGCAACAACCGTGGTCAGTCCACGTCTCCCTCCAATGTTTTGTTCACTGAGGTTGACCCAGATGCTGCAGACTGAAAACCTCACCGGTTTTCCAAAGCGCTCTCATTGCTTGGCTTTCATAGGAAACGGCTCTGTCACAGTAAGAAACTTTTTTAAAAAAAATTTATTTTTAAGGAACTGGTGCACAAATACATTTCCACTCACAAGAGAACGCCACAGATGGAACTAAAATCAGGCCCTGACGGTTCTGCAAATGTAACGCCAGGTGCCGACTCCCAGGAGCGCCCGCTGGCGCTTCCTTCCCTGCCCCGTGGTACGATGGTTGGTTCTCGAGAAGAGGGCGCGCGCCGTTCAGTCAGGCGGTTTTAATTCCTTCAAAGGCACAGAACTTCCACCTTTTCTCCAGTGTCGCTCCCACGCCCGTGAACTCCTGCTTAAACATGCGCGGCAGCCGCATCAACAGCATCTCTATTTCGTTTGCCGATATCTACGGGAAAAGGAGGAAAACTGGTTGTAGCAAGTGGGTCTCTTGATCTCATTAATATGGAAGGAAGGCAAGTGATGAGTTAAGGATTTATTCTTCAATTAGACAGACAGCACGCCCATCTCCAGGCTCTCGGGCCATTTCCTCTAAAGCAATATGTCATTAATTCAGAGGTCCAGAAGGAGAGGGAACCTCCAAGAGGAGGCAGAAGAGCTACCCCATCTCTCGGATAAGTGTTCACCTAGGGTTACACTGATGACGTCAGAGGGGGAATTTGAACCGAAGTTCTTTGGGTTCCAAAGGAAGTATTCTTTCTACTCTATGACGCGCCTTCTAATTCATTATTCCCTAACAACAGCTGTGGGTCAGTCTTTGTGGCTGACTAGAGGGAATCCGGTTAAAGCTAAAGTTTTAAGAGATCCGAGGCTGTTGGCTTGCTATCAGCTCCTCCCCTCACACTTGGACCGTGATAGCTTTTCTCCCCCCTCGGGAGCTTCCACTGGGCTTCTAAAGCATGCTCTGGATGTGTGACTTCCCTCCCCCTCGATTCAATAAGCTCAGCAGCTCCCTATCATCCCCAAGATAAAGCCCGCTACCTTCCTTCTCCTCACCTGTAACTTCCTTCCATGACAGTGGCCTCCTTACTGTTCCTCGGATGAGACCTTGCATAGGGTCACTGGGCATTTTCACACGAGCCATCCTCCTTCCCCTAAGCCTCCTTCCCCCCCTCCTACCTTACCTGTTACTGTGCGGGGACACCATCCTCCCAGCCCCTCCGACCCCCTCCCTAAATCCAAGCTGTTGCCAGCCCGGAGCTCGCTTGTAAAGCCCTTTTCCTCTAAACCCCTTCTCTCCTCGGACACAGCTGCGGACTGGTGTAGGTCCTTGTTATCTCGTGCCTGGACGATTGACTGGATTACTGGAGTCTCCCAACCTCAAGTCTGTCCCCACTCCATCCGTTCTCCACTCAACCACTAAAGTAAGAACAGAAGTCTGAGCACATCTCCCCCAACTTAAACCCACTGGCTTTCCCTCGCCTCCAGGAGAAAACACAAAATGCTCCATTTTCGTTTCTACCTTTCCAGTCTTCTTACACCTGACTCTGCCACACGTACGCCTTTAATCCGGCGACGGTGGCTCCCAGCGGCTCCTCCAGCAAGTCCCCCGTCTCTTCAGGCACCCCCTGGCTGCCCCCCAGGCCTGAAAGGCTCTTTTCTCTGACTGTGACTACTGACCTCATTGGCTTCCTTTAGGTCCCATATAAAATTTCACCTTCCCCAAATCTCTCTCTCTCTTTTTTCATTCCCAGATATATATTTAATAGACTATTACACTTAGAAACCTTTTTGATATGTTTTTTGATGACAGGTTGAATACAAAGATCAAGTGATTCTTTCTAGGGTTCTATGAACTCTGGACAGATCCTTCTCCCCCCCCAATCTCTTAGTTGCAATGCCTTCCCTCCGTTAGTATTTCCTAAATTTATCCTGTGTAGAGTTGTTTCTGCGCAAGTTTATTGAGGGCAGAAACTGTTATTTGCCTCTTTTTGTGTCCCCATCACTCAGCACAGTGCTGGCACACAGTAGGCACTTAATGTAAGTGACTGATTCTAGTGACGTGCCTCCTCATCTTTGCCTCCCGAACTCCTTCCAGTCCTGGTTAAAACCTCACGGCCCGTAGGGAGAACTTTCTCTCCAAAATTACCTTCATGTTCAGACCGCATGTTGTCTCTCTCCCATCAGAATCCAAGCTCCTTGAGGGGAGGGGCAATGCCTTTTGCTCTCTCCTCAGTGCTTATTACAGTGCTTGGGGCACAGCGTGCCCTCGGTAAATGATTACTGATCTGACTCCCTGCAAGTGGGGATCATCTCCTCAGCTGGTCCCACTCACTCGGCTCATTTCGCCCTTTAGAATTAGAAACAGCAGATGGAAAAGCCTTCCTCTTATCCAAGCTAATACAAGCATGGCCCCCAATTCTGCCACCCCAAAGGTGGGACCTTCGTCAAGTCCCTGGCTCTGACCCTTCACGGAGCCCATTAATGATAGACCACTGCTGGAAGTCAGCGACTTCACCTGTAAAATGCAGGGTTGGCCCAGGGGATGGAGGGCTCCTTCTGCAAAGCTCTGCTTCTGTTTCCATCTGCAGAGTTCCACCATTCCAAGGCATTCTAAAATGCTTTCATCATTCCTTTGGAAACGCCAGAGAGTCAGTAGGCCTCAGATGTAATATATGGAAGGTGTTTGCAAATCTTAAAGCATTGTATCACCACTTAAGATAATGATAATAATAAATAATAATCACAATAATGCTATCTAGCATTTATTTAGAGCCCACTCTGTGTCAGGCACTTTACAACTCTTATCTTATTCTCGCAGCAATCCTGGGAAGTAAGCGCTATCATTATTCCCTTTTTGCAAATGAGAAAACTGAGGAGAACAGAAGGGACCCCGCCAGGACCGCACAGCTGGTAAGTGTCCAAGGCCACATCTGAACCCGGCTCTCTTCGTGGTACCCACCTCACCCGACCACTGAGGTTCTCTCAGGTTCTCCCTGTCTCTGACACGTTATTTCTGGGTTTTTTCTTGCCCCCCAGCTGCCATTTCTTTATCTGAGCAGGGCTGGAGCTCTTCCCAATGCCTCTTATCCTTACGCCCCATCGATAATTTGCCAGTCACTGGCTCAAGGCCACTGGAGTCTGTGGGAACAGCAGCCTCGGGCCTCCTGGAAGACCCCTGGAGGACCCTGGTCTGCAGGTCCCAGCTCCCTCCTCTATGATACACGGTCTGACGGGCGTCTTAGCGTCTCTAGGAGGGGGAGGTCACCCTTTGATTCAGGGGAGACGGGTGCTGGGTGCCCCTGCAATCCCCTTCCTCTACATGTTGTGCATTCGGCTTGTGAGGAGGAGGAGGCCCAGATTTCTGTCATAAATGAGTTTTTAATCATTCTCTCATTTAGTCAGTATTTGTTCCAAGCTGTTCATGGCATTCGCTTGTACCAACTTTGATGTTCTCAGTGATTTCCCCCCCCCCCCTTTTACTTTAAAATTCCCCAAGACAAAGCATCGGTGATTTGGATCAGATTTATCAGTTATAATTTTAAATAAAACCATGGCACAGGCTCAGACTCTTTGTAACTGAGACGCCTCTTGCTTCCCTGGGCTTCTGTGGCACAAACGCCACAGAGGTATTTTACAAGATCTGCTTGGTTTATTTTTTGATTTATCGAGTGAACCTTCCTCTTCCCCCCAACCCTGCTCGCCCAGGGCCTCTGGGTACATGTACAAATTGACATGAGCAGACATAAATCAATTTTAGTTTCCAGCTTATCTGGCTGATCTCCCCAGGTCAGGCAGGCAGGCAGGCAGGGGAAGCCGGATAAAATGAGCCTTCCCCTTTGGCTTTGGGTCCGACAAGGCCACGGCTTGGGCTGGGAGAAGCCAAGTTCAAGGTTACAATTCCCTTTTGTACAAATTGCTTTCTGCCCTGCTGGCTCTGGGGTTTCCACCTGGGAACCGTTAGTTGGAGCTGGAAGGAGAGGGGGTGGATGGTCGAGTGGAACGGGAGGAACCGTGGATTTGGTAGTGAGGGCCTTGGTTTGAGTCCTGCCTCTGATACCTTCCAGGTGGTAGAACATGACAGAATCTCTTTCCCAGTATAAAAGGGAACCTGTTCTAGCAGATGGACAACTAAGTTCTGTTAGGGAGATCTGCATTCAAGCTGTGACTCTAAAACACACTGACCGTGTAAACCTGGGCAAGTCAGCTCACAAGCCCAAATTACTCTTACTATTTACAAGATGCTAAGCAGTTACCAGTAGTTAGAGAAGACTTTCCTTACCCAGAATCACCAGGTATTATAGTGAATAAACTGCTCTTAAACAGCCAAGGAGCCCCAAGTGCTGCTCTTGCTCAGGAGACAACTGTATGACCCTAGGGAAGTCGATTAACGTGTCTCCGTCCATGTTCTCATTATAGAATAACAGTATTTACTGGGCAGGTGTGAGGATCAGATCAAGCGAGGTAATATAACGCCAAGTGCTCTGCAAACACTAAGGTATTATGAAATTGTCAGCTCTTCTCAAAGGCTCCCATATTGATGGAATGCTGATTAGCAACAATAATAACCCCACCCCCCCACTAAATGTTGGCACTCTCTACCTCAGGTTGCTATAGGGAAAGTACTTCATAATTTTTAAAGTGCCATAGAAAAGGGAATTATTTAAGGAAAAGAGGTTATTTCTAGGGTGTGCACTGAATCCCTGATTCTATCATTAATGCAATCATGAATGTCTTCTCTCTAATTTTTATTGTACTAAATATCTATAGCATAATTTAGCACCATATTCAATTCAATTCAACAACCATTTCTTCCTTTTTCATTTATTTTAAACTTAAATATAAAATAGGAAAAGTTAAAAAAAAACCAACCAAAACACTGCCATGTGCACAGCAGAACATAAGAGAAGATTCAAAATATAAAGCAATTAATTTCCATTTCAAGAAAGCTGGTACAATACACACTACACATTGTGTTCAGAACTGTCCATCTTTGCTTCCTGGTAAGTTTTCTTTTGCTCTCTGCTGCATACTATTTACTTTATTCTTTCCCCCTTCTCCCCCCAGGCCATCATTAAGCATGGATACAAACACACAAGTGTATATTTATATATATAATTATACACACAATGCACACATACACATCTGTATGTCATATGTAAATATATATATATATATATATATACAAAGATATCTATAATCATAAACCTATAAACACACATACATTCATACGCATCTGTGAAAGACCCACTGTGCATTTTTGACCTGTGCTTCTTTGAAGGTGGATAACATTTTTCTTCATAAGTCCAAGCCTTTCCACATTTTTTCTAAGTCTACAAATGCATCATTTCCTACATCACAGCAACATGCCAACATTATACTATCTAGTTATTTTAGATGATCTAAAACTATATTGATTAATATGGCTGACATATGGTTTAAATACCCTACTTTTTCTCTTTTAATTACATTTATTTTAGTTTTAACTTTGTCTAAGATCAAGATTATCAACAAGCATTTTAAAAAGCCATTTCCTATTTGTCCTTCCAGGGCTACAAAATTTTCCTGAATTAAAGGTCACATCTCTATCTATTATGACAGGTTAAATAATAAATAATATAATATAAATATAGTAAAGCTAGGCTTTTTTATAAAAGGAATAACTACTTAATACACACATGTATAATACACACACATCCTTGTACAATATGTGAATATACAATCTTTAAACACATTATATATACACATACATGTATATAAATACACTCCAGCTCATTTTTCCAGAGGAGGAAACTGAGGTAAACACTATTACGTGAGCTGTCCAGGGTCACACAGCTAATGTATGAGGCTGAATTTCAAGTCAGGTCTCT
The DNA here is from genome assembly GCF_048593235.1 of Sminthopsis crassicaudata. NCBI lineage: Eukaryota > Metazoa > Chordata > Mammalia > Dasyuromorphia > Dasyuridae > Sminthopsis > Sminthopsis crassicaudata. The sequence goes on along the minus strand of NC_133619.1, from coordinate 86,774,342 downwards.
GACGCCAAGCAAAGTGTTCCATATATGTGCCATCTAGCTGCCCTATCAAACCCCTCTGCAATATACCTGTATACACACATATATCTATATATCTACATATATGTATGTGGTTGACCAAATTCTTTCCTCCTAACCACCCTATGAAACTACTAGTAAAAGCATCATTATTACTACCTTTCAGAATTTCTCTGGCTACTATGTCCTATTGCTATTCACTAAAATCATAGTTTTTAATTGTAATTATTTGTGTAAGCAACAAGAAGATTATGCAATGATCAACTCTGGTGGAACAACAATGAGGTGATTCGGCCAGTTCCAATGATCTTGTGATGGAGAGGGCCATCTGCACTCAGTGAGAGAATTGTGGGGACTGAGTATGGATCACAACATAGTATTTCACTTTTTTGTGGTTGTTTGCTTGCTTTTTGTTCTCTTTTTCATTTTTCCCCCTTTTTGATCTGATTTTTCTTGTGCAGCAAGATAATTGTAGAAATATGTATAAAAGAACTGCACAAGTTTAATCTATTTTAGACTACTTGCTGTCTAGGGGAGGGGGTGAGAGGAAGGGAGGGAGAAAAAATTGAAATACAAGATTTTGCAGGGGTGAATGTTGAAAACTATCTCTGTATATATTTTGAAAATGAAAAGCTATTATTTTTTTAAAATCCTAAAAAAATTTATATACACACTTTATCCCATCTATTTGAGATTAGGGAACAGGTTTTATTTATCTTTATATGCCCCCAAGGGACCAGTACAGTCCTTTGAAAATACTTGATACAAAGGGATAGAGACCAGTCCTGGCTTCATGGTTTTGTTGACGCAGTTGCTGCTGTTAATCACTAATATCCAACTCCATGACTCCATTTGGGTTTTCTTGGCAAAGACACTGGACTGATTTGTTTTTCCTCCTCCAGCTTATTTTATAAATGAGGAAACCGAGGGAGGCAGTGACTTGGTCAGGATCACACAGCTAGTAAGCGTTTGAAGCCAGGTTTGAACAGATTGAATTTTGAACATGTATATATAAATTATATCCACACATTAAAATCAGCCAGAAACTCCATGTTAATCTGGGCTGAGGTGACCAAGGAGTGCTGTGGGGCCACAGGCAGCTGGCCCACACCTGTAATTCAGTGCTGAGGACCTTAGGCTCTTAGGTTGCTTAGGGTCGCAATACCAGTATCTTTTCAGAGGCAGTACTTAAAATTCCAGTCCCCAAGGTTAACTCTCTGCTTCTACTTGACACATGCTACATGTTTCTAAATGAGTAAGTAAATATCCTAGAAAAATACTCTATTGTAACAAAGACTACCTGCGACAGCCCCATCAATCAATTCCTTCTGATTAACCTTACACACGTTGGGTAGAATTTGAGCAGCTCACCTGGTATAGAATATTTTAGGATGGGAGAATCAATGGCTGCATGAATTGGATACTAGAAAATGGGGCCTTGATCATTAGCATAGGAACATAGGGTTCTGTCCTGGGTTTGCCATTAAAGATCTTAGATGAAGGGACTACAGAACCCCATATTTATCTACTATCTGAGTTTAAATCTGACCTTAAACATTACCAGGTGAGTGATTCTGACCAAGTCATTTTACCCTGTCTGCCTCAGTTTCCTCATCTGTAAAATGAGGATCCTGAAGAATTTGTATATAACTGAAACAACTGAACAACTCTATGACGAAAGACTAATAAGTTTTGGAACTTTAAAGGACTATGGATAGTAGCCAGCCCTTTACCTTTATGGTAAATACCAGAAATACGAAGAAACAATATCAGGTAGTAAAAAGCACTTTTTTCAGAGATCTAGATTCAAATCTTGGATCCATAACATGCTATCTATGTGATTATGGGAGAGATGTCACTTAATTTGCTGAGCCTAAGTTTACTCAGCTATAAAAAAGGGAAAAGGAAACCTGGATTGTGTTTTGTACATTATTATTGTCTATAGAAATACAGCCGATAGTGTTACACTAAAACATTTGCCAAGCCCTTTTCTTATGCCAAAGTATATTCTGAGGGCATATTATAGTCATACTGTGGTCAACTCACTAAGGGAAAAAAAAAAAAAAAAAAAAAGAACTGAAGAGAAGAAGTAAATATTAGGCTCTTCCTGCCTCAGGGGACAATTTCCTGCTTGTCTTCCAAAATTTAAGTGCCAATCTGAGATAAGATGAAATCACCCAACAGAATCTCTGAGGAAAGGTATGAAACCATAGAATTACAGAAAGTCCTGAGTAATAAGGCACTCGAGAAGTCATATGGTCCAATTCTTGCTCATGCAATTCTATTTCTCTCACTACATTCTCTATACCTAATCTTCTTAACTGATATTTCTATATAAAGGTAGAGTGGAGCCAGCTCCAGTCGTCTTGCCCAGTCACTGTTAAATTTTCAGTGTTAGCATTTATATTTCAGAAATCATCCATGGCTACAAATCAGTGCTGGCTTTATTGTTCTGTTGATCATCCAGATTTAAGAATATGTTAATATTGCAGATTGAATTTAAAAGCATGAGGATACTTTTTCTCCCAACTGGGAGAACCTGATTGTTAAATATTTTACCAGCACATCCCTTTTTGCTCTGTAAATATTGCTTGGAAGGCTCAGGGAAGGAAGTCATCACGGGAGTGAAGGCTATTGACAATGACACTGATGGTGATAACTGGCATTTACATAAAAGCGCTTGAGTTTCATCTCATTTGAGTCCCACAAAACCCTTATTTTATAGGATTCTCTACCTACAGTAGACAGAGTGTTGGACCTGGGGTCAGGAAGACTCGTCTTCCTGAGTTCAAACCTGACTTCCAACCCTTTCTAGAGTCAGAAGTTGAGTGGTTAATTAAAGATCCGGGGGAGAATGGAACACATTCTCTTCTATAAGCAGCTCATCACACCCATCTGAAGGTTTTGAGTAAGTAATTCAAAGATTTTTCTTCATATTAAGCTCAAATATACCTCTGCAGCTACTATTTTTCCTAGTTCTGCCTTCTGAGGGCAGGAAAAATTAGTCTACTGCTTTGTATACAACTACATTTCAAATATGAGATAGTTGGAAGGTATAATGGATAGAGAAAGCTGGACATAGAATGAGGAAAGCTTGAGTTCAAAATCCTACCTCAAATATTTAGCAGGCAAATTTATGGACCTGTAGAAATGTACTCTTTCTGTCTGAGCAGGGCGGAGTGAAGATGTCACATCAGTTCTTTCATTCTGGAAACTATGTGGAGCCCAAGATGGTATTAATTCTTCTTTTTTTTTCTTGAAGGGGAGTTTACTATCCCACACCAAAAGCTTATAAATCCCATTAACTTCCAAGGTTTTTTTCAAATGAACTGTTGCTTACCAAACCAGTACTTGTACAGTTATTTTTTGAAAATAGAGGGTTTTATGTTCATCCCTATCAAATTTTATTATCTTAGATCTTTTGGGACCCCAATTCTGTCATCCAATGTATTACTGATCCCTCCCAACTTTATGCCATTCTCAAATTGGAGAAAGCGAGATATATCAGCATCTTAGTAATTTACAAAAAAAAAAAAAAAAGGCTAAAAAAGACCCTAGCTATGAATAAATTCTTTTTTTTTTCCCCCCTGAGGCTGGGGTTAAGTGACTTGCCCAGGGTCACACAGCTAGGAAGTGTTAAATGTCTGAGACCAAATTTGAACTCAGGTCCTCCTGAATTCAGGGCTGGTGCTCTATCCACTGCGCCACCTAGCTGCCCCTATGAATAAATTCTTAGGTGAGAAGCCTCCCTCCATACTGTCACCAGCCTATCAATCACAGGACTATTTTGTCTAGTCATTAGACAATTATAAACTCATCTAGCTATCTTACCATTTAGCCCTTATTCCTCTAATTTATCAACAAGCTTCATGAAAAATGTATTTATACCTAATTTGTTAATGAAGGATTTGGGCAAATACCTTACTGAAATCCAAGTATTCTGTGTTTTCTACCAGTCTAATAACTTTATCAGAAAAGTAAATAACAATAGTCTGCTTTGATCTGTTTTAAATCAAACACATTCTGTATTTTAGTGATGACTATTTCCCTTTCTCAGTGCTCATAAACTACTTTTAAAATAATGTATTCCAGAATTTTGCTAGGAAGTAAAGTCAAATTCAAAGACTCCCATCTTTTTTCTCCTTTTTCGAAAATCAGGTCATTTGTTGATTTCTATTCCTGTCACATTTTGTCTATTTTCTACAGGTTTTCCAAGATCCCTGGCAATGGCTTAGAAATGGCATTTGGAGATTATCCTGGGTTATAGTTCATCTTCAGTCAGGTAACAAACTCAGTGAGGGCACCTGGGAGATCTGTTATCATCTCCTCAGTTATCTCAGATTGCTGCATTACCATGGACAAGTCACTTAACCTAATCTTATTGCTGGAGACCAGGTTTCTAAGGTCTAATTCTAAATGAATTTATTATCTCCAGAGATTGATGGAGAAAACTGCACAAAGGCTGTCTGCCTAAAAATGGGCCACGTATCTATTGAGCAGAATAAGAGTGGAGAAAGCAGATTCCCTACCACGCTACCATTAATATAAGTAAAAACCATGATTTCAATTATTTCCTGAGGGGGGAAATATAATGATCATAGGATTATAAATTTAGGGCTAGAAGAAAGCTTGGAGGCCACTGATACCAATCCCCTAATTTTATAGACGAAGAAACTGAGGCTGGGAGATAAGTAAAGATTTGCCCATTATATCACAGCTAATAAATGAACTTAGGTCCTCCAGACTCAGAAGTCTTGCATATTACCCATTGTGGTATACACACACATACACACACACACACACAACACACACAAACTTACAGCAATGATGTAAGAGACAAAGTCCCTGAAATTCTTGGAAAAGTGGATTCATTGGTTAATAATTTTTGTTGCTAAAAATTATTTTGTTTCCCTTTAATAAATGCTTCTATTCTCTTTCAGCATTTCCAGGAAAATAAGAAAAAAAAAAGGTTCAGCAGAATCAGAAGAACTCTATACGCGATCAACTTTGATAGATTTGGCTCTACTAAGCAATGCACTGATCCAAGACAATTCCAAAAAACTCGTGGTGGAAAATGCTATCCACATCTGAATGGAGTCTGAATGCAAAATGAAATATTCTGTTTTCACTTTTCCCCCCTTTCTCCTGGTTTTTTCCTTTTGTTCCGATACTTCTTTCATAACATGACTAATGTGAAAATATGTTTAATATTGTACATGTATAATCTATATTAGATTGTTTGCCAAATTGGAGAGAGGGAGGGGACAAATGGGGACAGGGAGGGAGGAAAAGTGGAAATGAAAATCATAAAAACAAATATTAAAAACTATCTTTACATGTAATTAGAAAAAATAAAATATTATTAAATGGATATAAAAAAGAAAGGCTCAGGATACAAGGGAAAATGCTAGTAATTCAATTCAGCCAACATTTATTAAGTGCCTAATATGCAATAAGCATTATGCTAAGTGCTAGATTAATAGAAAAAAGTAGAAGCTCTCATAATTTTACCAAAACAAAAGGGAATGAAATTCTTGCTTAGTCAATCAATGAACATTTTTTGGAGAATGCTATATATCTAGCATTATGGTTGGTGCTGTGGACAGACACCAAGATGAGTATCATATTGATGCGGGCGTAGCCCCCCTTTAACATTCTTTGTCTGATCTACAACTTCCTTTGGGACTGATCTTTGATTACAAGATCTTGTCATACCAGTTTGGGCTGTCTGAGCTGGCTTAGATTTTCTCAAACCCCCACTATCTGCTCAGGTTTCCCCAAAACAGTTTCTTCCTTATCTGAAAAGCCCACCAGGAATCAACCCGGGCTCCGCCCATATGCCCCTTCAAGCAGATAAAAACAGCAAAGCTAGAATCATCCTTGGTCAGAGTTGAAAGATGCCAGCCAAGATGTTTGCATCAGAGACTCTCCGTCCCGCCGCGTATATCTTCCTCTATCTTCCTTTTACTAACCAGACCTTAACCTTGCTTCCAAACCTTGCAATAAACATCTTTTTACCAATCTAGGTTTTCGGGCCTGTACATTCATTTACAGGGGACTCTTGCTCCCGCTAGACCTCACTTAATCCTATTGAGGTCTATACCTCATCATTAGGTATTTACCTCATCAATATGGCCTCTGGATACAGGAAACATAATTCAAATGCTTGTTTGAATTTTGGCAATGAGGAGGGATGAAAATTTACTCCTTAATTTACAGCTAAGGAAACTGAGGCCTAGAAAAATGGCCTTTCTTTATTATGCTTATAAGACCTCCTGTATTGAAAAAGACAAATAAATAAATTCAAGGATGAAAAGTCTTAACTTTGCGATAACAAGAATGTCACCATGGAAATAGGGGGTGTGTGGCCGGGGTCCCAAAAAAGGCCCCAGATGTCCTCCCTCCCAAGCAAGGAGGTTTCCAATCTGTCAGGTCCTTAAGGCAAGCCCTTTATTTCATCTTATTCTATTCCACACCAACCAAAGTATCAGGGATTTTAGTCTTGAGGAAAATTCTTCCTTGTCCATAATGGCAGAGGGTTCTAGACTTTGTTCTTTAAAGTAGAAGATCAGACCTGATGGCTCAAGATGACGTCTATTAAAACAGAACCTGAATGGGCTTTAGCTAGGACTGCAGTGAAAACTCTCAGAATGGGGGGAGATTTCTCAGGGTGCGCTTCAGTTGGAGAACTTTCTCTACAGACAGCTTCTTCAGGATTTTCCCACTGCTCTCAGAGTTCATAACTGGAGGACTTATCCCCTCCCTTCTTTTTCAGCTCCTTCTTTCTTTAGAGCCTCTCAGGGGCTTGGATGATTTACTGCTCTTCCACTTAAGAACCATTCCTCCTCCTGGTCCAATGTTCACGGTTCTTTATTTCATAAGTGACTTTATTTCATAAGTGACCCTGCTTTCTAGCTGGATCACAATGTGGCATGAAGCCTGCAGGTAAACAGGACTCGGAAACAATTCAGATCACAATGTACTGCTTATGCTAAGTGGGGCAAGAGCTCTGCCTTCTGGCCATCATCAGGGCTTCTGCGGGCACCATGGGGCTTCCCATAGCACGGCCACCTTTCCTCACTATGCTTACGGGACCCCGTGCGTTGGAAGAGAAAGCAAATTCAAGGACGTCAGGAAAGCAAGAAAAGTCTTAACTTTGAGATGATATTAAGAATATGGGGTGTGTGTAGAAAATTCTAATTACTTAAATATTTAAATAAAACAACAACAAAAAGGGCTACTAATTGTTTTTCCCCCCAGAGATCCTGAGATTATCTTTCCATGTAACTCTGAAGATAACACAGATAATATAAAATTCCATTTGTATTGACCTGGATCAAAATGGAGGGAGAAAGAAATCAAACTCTGTTTACAAGACAAGAAAAACTGGAGAGGAGGCAGGCATGCTTTTTAACTTCACCAAAAATATAAGAAATAACTTAAGATCTAAGTTATTTTCTTAAAATCCACATAATTATCTGGTAGCTTTAAATGAGTGCAAATGCTTTTTTCACCATATCCAGTTCCTTCAGAAGCCTGTGGAAATCCTGGAGCTGGGAGGCCTGCCAGCCTGGTCCAAGGCTGATGCCCTAACGGAGCCCTTCACTGATTTCTCTCTTGTCTTTCAGACTCCCCTAGCTAACCTTACATTTTATATTCCCCACAAGCTTCCCCAAGTAATTTAGCATCTGCTTAAAGTCATTGTCATTTCAGATAACAGTTTGTTCTACCAGAAAGACAAAGGCAAGTAAGTGAAGGAAGGCAGCCTGCCTGCCAAAGAATTTGAGAATGAGGGAAGCGTACAAGCCCCATTTCCCCATTATGTCCCTAATGGGGACTCACGCGGAGTCCACCTGCAGTCAACAATCAGGCCATTTTGCATTTAGGCAATGAAAGCCCTTTAGATAAAAATCATTTACCTTAGAATCCAGCTGCTGCATATATGACCAAAGATATTCTATATTGGCTCCAAAAGGATGTACGTGAAGAAATGTTGATATGATACCTGCATTAAAAAAACAAACAAATATTAGAAATTACCCAAGGCACAAACAGCCTCAGCCAAGGAATATCACCTCTTCTACCCTGTGACCATTTTGTCAGGCTGAGTTATGGCCCTGTTATTTCTAACAGCACTCAACAAACATTAGATAACAACACATTTTGAATACAGTAATGGTAAAGCAGTAAACGGAATTTCTTATCTGTAGGAAGATAGCAGTTAGAATACTAGTGACCAAGATAATATATAGATGAATAAAGGTATCTCCAAACAAAGACTCCTGAAAGCATTTCAACTACCAATTTTATGCTTGATTTACCAATATAAAATTGTAGTTATTGGAAGGATAGAATTATGGCGTTTCTCTCCCTCCTTGGATGCTTCAGTGGGAAAAGGGCTCGCTCATGCAGCTGTTTCAGAAATCACAGGGCTTCAAAATTTCCTAATAATTATAGTTGCTAGTTACAAAAAAGTATTTAGTCCATATTGTCCCTGACTGCTGCTGAAGGAAGCCCAAATTCTTCTTGGTGCACTGCCTTTTATAGTTGTTGTTTAAAGGGAGCCCGACCCCCTCTCTCTATTCACTGTAATTTATAAGAACATTTTAAAAGGTCTGGGGGAATGAATGGTTTAGTTGGAATGAGATGACAAATTGAGAACTTTTCTCATCAAGAAAATCAACTGTCAGCATTGCTTTGACAGATGAAAAAGAGAATGTTGGTCCTAGCATTGCTATGAAAAGCAATCCCTCCCCACCCTCCTGATTCCTTTTCTCCCAAATTAAAAAAAGTAAAAATAAGGAAGGCTCATCTCCAAGTTCTCTGTGGTTAACTGTTGAAAAGCCATATTGAAGTGAACATTCGCCAGCTGTGTCTGAGCGGATTTCATAATGAATTATCTGTCAATAAGCTAAGAGTCAGGTACTCATGAACCAAGCCAAGGCTGGAGCTATAGATCTTGTTAGATGGATTACAGGTGAGTGGAACGAATCCTACTTGAAATGGGTTACACTGTAAAGGAGATGGGTTAGCCTGGATTGATGTGGATTTAGCACTATTAAAGATTCTTCCCTTTGTTTCTTCAATTTTTTAATGGGTTAAAAACTTTGAGAAAAGTGTGTAGTACAACCTTATACTGGGAATTGAACTGCTGAAGAGTTTATAGCAACTAAGTCCTGAGTAATTGGACTAAGGGAGATAAGCTTCCTGAGATAGGGGGATATTTTCTGGACCAAGATAAGTATAGGCCCACTATTGTAATGTGATACTCTCTGTCTAATAATATATTTATATTTCTCATTGTGCCTTTTACAGAGCCCTAAGAACTTCTTTTTTTTAGAATTTTTTCCCACAGTATATATGCATGAGTAATTTTTAAAAAATAACATTATCCCTTGTATTCATTTTTCCAAATTATCCCCTCCCTCCCTCCACTCCCTCCCCCCGATGACAGGTAATCCCATACATTTTACATGTGTTACAATATAACCTAGATATAATATATGTGTGTAAATACCATTTTCTTGTTGCACATTAAGTATTAGATTCCGAAGGTATAAGTAACCTGGGTAGATAGACAGTAGTGCTAACAATTTACATTCACTTCCCAGTGTTCCTTCTCTGGGTGTAGTTGTTTCTGTCCATCATTGATCAACTGGAAGTGAGTTGGATCTTCTTTATGTTGAAGATTTCCACTTCCATCAGAATACATCCTCATACAGTATTGTTGTTGAAGTGTATAATGATCTTCCGGTTCTGCTCTCCTCACTCAGCAACAGTTGATGTAAGTCTCTCCAGGCCTCTCTGTATTCCTCCTGCTGGTCATTTCTTACAGAACAATAATATTCCATAACCTTCATATACCACAATTTACCCAACCATTCTCCAACTGATGGACATCCATTCATTTTCCAGTTTCTAGCTACAACAAAAAGGGCTGCCACAAACATTTTGGCACACACAGGTCCCTTTCCCCTCCTCAGTATTTCTTTGGGATATAAGCCCAGTAGTAGCACTGCTGGGTCAAAGGGTATGCACAGTTTGATAACTTTTTGGAGCCCTAGGAACTTAATAGTAATTGTTGACTGACTCATTGGCATGGAAATTTGCCACCTGGAAACAAAATTATTTTCAGAGAAGGTAGTCAAAAAGATATCTCCCCCAAGTCAGACAAAAATCTTATTTTTTTTTTAAGATGAAGGAGTTAGTTAGATGAGACTATTGCCCAGATTCCTACAGTTATGAAAGTGTTGCTTGAAGAGTCCTATATTCATTTAATAAAAAAAAAATAGAAAAATACTAATCCTGCCCTCCAAACTAAGCAAACTGCTATATTGATAAGATGGAATAAAAAAGTACAAATATGAGTACCATATCATTTTATGGAAATATCTGAATGAAATGGCATTAAGTGGGAAAAAATAAGATTAAATCAATGTCACAAATGTTTTGGGAGCAATAATTGCTTTTGATATTTTATTTTTCTTTGATCAATTCCCAGTTATAGAGCCTGGCATATAGTAAATCCTAAATAAACACTTGGTGACTGACTGGTTTGTAAACAGTAGGTACTTAATTCATGATTATTGGAGTGGGCTGAACCATACATAACAAAAATACATATGTATATTCCATTAATAATCAATGAATCAACAAGCATTTTGAAAGTGAGTTATTGTCCTAGGGGGCAGAAATACATATAAAAAGGAGTCTTGTCAATAAGGATTAAAAAAAAAAGAATTACAAAAGGAAACCAGAGTAAAAGATGTCATGAGAGAAATGTATGAGTTGAAAAAATGGTTAAATTAAATGGAAAGAGCAAGAGACAAGCAATAGACAGACTAGGTACTCCGTGGGTAACCTTACAGCTTCAAGAAAAAAACAAAATAGGAAAAAAAAAAACAAATAAGGAAGATTCCCAGGAATTAGATTTTAATGCTTAATTTTCCCCTGAAAAGTTGCTTAAACACTTTAAAAGTATAATACTTCTGTTTATAACATAATCCTTCTTAGCATACCTCCTCAAAAGTCACCCTAAAAAAAGCCAATTGCCAATCCAAACTCTACTACCTTCCTTCTTCTCTTCCCTTCTTCCTTCCTTCCCTCCCTCCTCTTCTCCCTTCCTTCTTTCATTTATCTTCCTTCCTTCCTTTATTTCTTTCTTTGCCTTGCCTTTCCTCTTACATGACAGTGAATTTTTCTGTCCCATCCTTTATTAAGCCACCTTACCAAACTGGGGCATCTTTTACTTTAACACTTGCTGTTCGGTCAGGGTTGCGGAGCACGCAGGTGAGGTGGCGAGTAGTGAGGTGGGGGAGGATCTTGAGAAGCTGGCAGATAGCAGGATGGCTGATGGTTAAACAATGTCGTCCAACAGTAAAGAAGCAGAGTTCATTTATAAGCTCAGACACTGAGGAAGGACAGATTTAGGAACACTGAAAGCTCTATGGAACAGTACTGATTTCACCTATGTGCAAGTTTAAAATTATGACCAGCAATGTTAGACATGGTCCTAGTTATGGAGATTTTTAGTGGGATGACAGCAGGTCACTTGAATCCCTTGGGCCTCCGGTTCTTTTTCTGTAAAATGAAGAGCTGGAACAAGATGTTCTGTGAGTCCCTTTCCCATCTAAAGTTCTTGGGTTTTATGATTTTATATCTCTTAGTTTATAAAACAAGCAGGAGATAATAAACTGATAAGGAACCAGCTGTCTAGTGTGACCATTTTCTCAGAGCTATTAACCTAAACTGGGCTAAAGCCAGAAATCTCTCAGCATAAGTTCTGGTTCATTCTCCATTTTAACAATGTCCAGAAGTGTTCAGCCTCACAGAACTCCAAGGATCTGAGTTGGAATAAAAAGTACTGAGCCATTACATCCCACACACCTCCAGTACCTGCCAAATCCAGCATGTGGCCTATACTGTGAAACGAACAGACATTCAAAAACTCAAGAGTTTTTGGCATTGTATTACTCTGTGCCATGTCACACTGACCTGACGAGGGTACGAACGTAGAATTGTCAGACATAAAAATCTACTCAGAAATGACCGTTGAAATCTCATCCTTTTGTGTGTCAAGCCGCCCTCACAAGTAGTGAGTGAGAGTGAAAGGAGATGGCAGCACTAAGAAAAGCCCCAGCAATCCCAAACCAAAATGAAGCCTGTGGGCAGCCTTCCCCTACTGAGCCCTCGCTTATTTATACCAGAAGGCTTCAAGGACTCTCAGTCCCCTTGCTGTGAGTGCTTCTTTGGGACGCAGAGGATGCTCTTGAGCTCCAGTGCAGCCTATGAGACTCAGTCATCACCGTGAGCCTCTTTGGGCTTGGCTAGGACAACTGATGCAAGGAGTCCGCTGCCCAAGCTCAGGAGGTTCGCCGCAGCCCTTGCATTCGTGCAGCATCCTCTGTGAGGAGCCAAGGGCACCTCCGTGCCACAGGGAAGCACTACAATATAACTCCTTCCCTTCTCATTAGGGAAATGGTGAATTTTCTCCTCTGCAAAATTATGGGCTTGGACTAGCTGCCCTCTCAGAGCCCTTCCACTTCTGCAGCTATGGTTCTGGGGCTGCTCCCACATTCACTGCAAATAGCAGAAGGGGGAGAGTAACCGAATTAGGCAAAGGCTTCTTGATTCCAATTTGGCATCAGGGAAAAATAAATGAGTGACTTTGACCTCCTCATTTTTATGTACGAGATATACGATGGGTTTGCACTCACATACTCAAAGCAAAGGACTTGTTTCCATAAAACCTGAGCCTGATTTTCTGCCTAAGCAAACTTGTTTTTACAAAGATGAGCAATTTTGAGGATTTGCAAGTAATAAATAATGGTAGTGGCTAGGTGACACAGTGATTAAAGTATTAGGCTTAGAGTCTGGAAGACCTCAGTTCAAATCTCACCTCAGACACTAGCTGTGTATGTCTGGGCAAATAAATTAACTCTGCCTCAATTTACTCAAATGTAAAATGAGCTGGAAAAGGAAATAGCAAACAATTTTGGTATCTTGGCCAAGAAAACCCCAAATGGGGTCACAAAGAGTAGGACACCTGAGTTCAAAAGGGGCCTTAGATACTTAGTTACTATATGACCCTGAGCAAGTCAGATAATCCTGTTTGCCCTAGTTTCCTCATCTGTAAAATGAGTTAGAAAAGAAAATGGCAAAGATACTGGTGATTTTACACAAATAAATAAAAATAAAATATGCTCAAATAGATCTGTGACGTCACTGATACAGAATGCCCTCCAAAGCTGCAGACTGCACCATGGCGATATTTTCCCATTTTGTATGATTCTTGTCCGTGGCTTCCCATGGGCTTGCCATGGGAGGAGAGAGAGAGAGGCCTTCCTTGTTTTGTCCTGACATCACAATGCTACCAAAGACCACATGGAGGATCCATTGATACCCTTGTTTTTGACACATGCCCAGCCCATAATTTTTTCAACCACACATTTAGCATGTGATTAATTTGGGGCAGAGATGCTAAACATATATCAGTTAATTTCTTCATAGGCTAGAGCTGAATGCTAACAGTGTAATGTATGAGTAAGGGCAAAGAATAGTAGAAAGTGGGATTTTCCTTCCCTAATCTCACAGATTTCACATTTTCAGTTTAAAAGTCATAGAACATAAAATGTGGTTCAGAAGTAGGGTAATTTTCTAAGGTGATACCAGCTTGCTCAGAGTGGCTTTGAAACACTTAACAAACGTAATCCAAGCTTCCCAACTGGATTCTCTTATAGTGAATATATAAGGATGTGGGGAAAAGGAGTTTTGTCTCAAGTAATATAAGTAATGCAATTGACTCAATAAAAAATATGGATAATGGGGTCAGTAGACTGGATCCTTCCAGTAAGAATTCAGGAAATGACCCAAAGGAGGGAGAAAACTAAAGGATCAAAGCCCTCTCTTTACCACAGAGTGGTCCGTAGTGGACAGAACTGTACAGAGTAGTGGAGTTTGTTGTAGACCTCTTTGTTCCCTAAAGCCCTGATGGGGGAGTCACCCCTTCGTCCCACTGAACAGAAGAAAAACAAATATCAAAACTTGACATGTTTTCAAGCATAAGAATAAGCCAGTTATCAACAACATGTGGGTTCACTTTGGGGTTCCTAGAACTGAGAGAAGATCAGCATGTCTTATAAGGTTTGTGCCTGGCATGTTATTACAGCTGTATATCACTGGAGAGAAAAATAATTGGTTTTCCTTGGAGTATCTCTAAGCTGATGTCATATTCAATAACCCTGTAGTTGAAAAATCTATATATGATGGATGAAGTTTGGACTATCTTCTAAATTTAATTCCTTCTGAGCCAGCTTCTTAAAGGCCCGGTGTACCTGTCATTTTGAGGTGTGAGCATGCAGCGCCTGGAAAATGCAACTAGGAGCTACTTTTGCCAGATAACCAAATATGGAAAAGCCATTTGTCTAACATGAACAGTGATCTCATTGCTCACTCTTAACCATTCAACTGAGGAGCCAATCAAAACTTGGAAGCCTGAGCTAAGGTTCCTGCCAAGACCAGGCTCAGATCAATACTATGGATCACAGGGGAAGGAGAGGCTCTTCCCTTTCTCTGAACTGAGAGTTCTGTGCTTTTTTAAAACTTAAATTGTCCAATAGTTGAATATAGGGATTTAAAACCTCAGGCTCAAATTTCATAGACATTACTCATATTTCCCTAATGAAAAAATTCATAACTTTATATAAATTAGTTATCTTTTCTTTTAGAATCAGGGCCTTCCTGGAGCCCAGCTTTTAATGTGACCACGCAGACAGGACACCGAAGCGGAGGCCCGCTCACTGTGGCCATGGCCAGGTGGGAGCCGCGGTTTCCTCTGCCCTTCCCCTCTCCTATAACCAGTTTGTTTTTATACTCTAGCCTAGATGCAGGACTGGGTTTGGAGTAAGAGAACCCTTGTCGCTCTAGCCCCGTACTAAGGCATTTTTCAGTACTCTTAAGCCAACATTACATTCTTGTTTATATCTTCGGGAGGGCTAGTTTGATTGAAGAGTGAAGCTTAATCCGACTGGGGCTGAGGCAGTTATTCAGGGGCAATACATAATGAGGGTCACTGATAAATATTGCTTTTTTCTAAATGCCCATAGGCTAAGAAAGGCAAAATGGTGTAATGGACCTAGGTTTAATACTGACTCCCTCCTTTCCTCAAAATATGACTTTGGGCAGATGACTTTGAAGCGTTCCTCATCTGAAAAGTGGAGATACTAATATCTCCGGCCCCTACCTACAGGGTTGTTGGGAAGCACAAATGACTTAATGTATTGTAAAGCACTTGGTAAAGCTTAAAAATGATATAAATGCCAGTGATTATTATTTATGATCCTATCAAGTAAATTAGTTTAGCCTTGCAGATTTCATTGCTTTATTAGATTACCAAATAATGTTCAGAAATAGCACAGCAGAAGCATCATTATTCTGGAATTCACAAACCTGACATTTATAATAATTTAGAATGAGTCAAAGTTTACTTTGGTAATACTGTGAAGAAAAACTTTTCTTACTGAAAACAAGATTTGGGTTGGCTCCAGGTGGGGAAAGGCTGGAGCCAACTCCTACTGGGCTCACAAGAGCTGATTGTTAAGTTTTTCAGTGTGCGCACTGCCTTCTTAGAAATCAGCAAATTCTACAAATCAGAACTTATTTATTTTGTTGTGGTATAGGTTTAAGAAAGTGATGGAGAAAATATTACTAATGCAGAGTAAACTTGAAAAAGCATACCATATGTTTTTGAAGAACTAGTTTGTTAAACATTGAACACAATCCTGATACCGGTTGACTTGAAGAGGAAAAAAAATTACAAACATGTTTTTAAGTAGTCAGTAGCCTATGTCACTATTTTTAAAAATAAATATTCTCCTTATATTTTTTTCATTAAATCTGGCTTCAAGGGTCTTTCTGGTAATACTTTATCATTTTTTTTACTATATGTATTTAAAACTATTAAACCTATATTTTCTTCTAGAATAAAGGTGAAACTTTACTTCCCTTGAAAAAGAAAACTGAGAGAGAGCACCCTACTCCTGAACTTGTTGTGAAATATATTCTATTAACCAGCTGTCTGACCTCAGCCAAATCATTTAACCTTCATGTACTTTCATTTCTTTGCACTAAAAGGGGCTTAGGGGGCAGGCTGGAGATGCTTTCTGACTCTAATATTTCATAATTCTAGTCCCAAATATGGACATTTCCCTGGCTGTGTTGCAGACTTATGTGGATATAAATTGAAGGGTATCTTCATCTGGGCCTTTTTCTTACAAGGGGTGAGCAAGGTAGAACTGCCTTACCAATCAATAGTGCCTCCTTCTCCGACTTTAAGCCTTGAGTCCGTTTCTCAGTATTATTCTCTCGGTCTTGGTTGACCAGCGCCACAGTCAGCACATTGATTTCCTTTTAAGAAGCAAAAACAAAAAATATGTTCATGTGATTTCTTACATTTTGATCAGAAATTGTCTTTTCTTTTAAGTGTTCTAAAAGAAGCTTTTCATATGCTTTTATTTAAAGTTGAGGACCAACTATTCTTGAATAAATGATCTATTTCCTGGACAGCAGAGAAGCAATTCTGAAAGCCAGTTTGTGTCCTGCCGTTTCCACCTCAGAGAATAACTCTCTGTCCAAGCGCCAAATTTGTCATTAGTTATTTCTAACTTTGTTCATGTCTTAGTCTTACATGCTGTTTGGGGGGGGAGGGCTTTGCCAGGCGTGTGTGTGTGTGTGTGTGTGTGTGTGTGTGTGTGTGTGTGTGTGTGTGTGTATGGAAATAGGGGCTTTTAGAGACCAAAGTAATAGGAAGCTTTGATATAATTGTTGTTTTTGTGGTAGAAGTCAAGGGTGGGAAGATCCTTGGACGCTACTGCAGAAGGTAGATAAAGACAAGGTTGGGAAATTCTTTTCTTCTGGAAACTAAAAATGAAGAATTTGTACAACAAGCCAGTAACATATTAAATCATCAAGGCCAAACTATTCTAGTTCTTTTTAAAGGCACTTGTGCTTTACAAAAAAAGAAAGAAAAAAAAATTAACTCATGTTCTCCCAAACCTTTTCAATTTCACCATGAGTGTAGTGGTTTTCAGACAAAATATAAATTAATTAAATTAGCTTTATGGATAACAGAACAATTCTATCTTTGTGGGGCTATAATAATATAATAATAGATGATATTTATTTAAGTTTGCAAAGCATTCTATACATATTATTTCATCTTATCCTTCCGACAATGCAGCATAAGGGCTGTTATCCTCCGCATTTTATAGAACAGAAACCGAAGATGAGAAAGCTTAAATGACTTGATGGAGCTCACCTAATGAGCCAGGATTTGAAATCATATTTTCCTGACTTGAAGTCCAGTACGTTAAGTACTATCTACCACATAGATGTGCTTGCAAGATTTAATTCTTTACGTAAAAATAAGCAAGCACATTTATCTCATTAATATGCAACTTTGTTTTCATCTTCAATAAATGGTAAAATTATATGTAGATCAAAGAATTATTTTGGGTTTATTCTTTATGATTTATTATCATAATCATATACAAATACCATATCATAAATTATATGATACTAATATGTCAAAATATCATATCTTAAAATCACATCATGATAAATTCTTTATGATTTATTATCAGTAAATGTTTGATTTGTATACCTATTTTATATACCCATATACATGGAGTTACATAAATATTTATTGGATGAAAAAAGGTCTTGAGTGGAAAAAAATTTAAGACTGCTTGCCGTAAAGAACATGATTCAATCTTAGAGTGAAAGGACATAGTCCAAAATAATAGATTAAAGAAAAATAAAAACAGGAGATTGGGAATCCAGCAGAGCAGTGGAGAAACCACTGGATTTTTGGGGAAGGTACATGGAAGGGATAATTTAATGGAGGGTGAAAAAAAATAGAAAGGGGCTGTAATCAACCAAGAGACTGAGATTTAGAATATAGAAAGGAAATGAAGGATCTGAAAAACATTGAAGGATCAGTTGTGGGCAATTACAAGGATCAGAGTTATCGTGGAAGATTTGTTAAATTATAGAGAATAAACCAAGATTAAATCAGCAGTGAGAGTGAAGGGGTTTTAGAGTGGGAAAGATAGTTTAGAATATAGAAGAGGGAATAATTTGACTTATGGGTATCAATGGAGGACTGAGATTAATTGAGGGACAAGTACTGGTAGGAAACATGGGTTCATTGGGCATTAAATCAATGTTTTTGGTGAATTTAGACTTATTAGTTCAAGACCATTAAGGGACGAGGTGGCTAAAGCCTGTTCCAGTCATGGGTGAACTATGACCACCGGCAGAGCCTTCAAGGGACCCATCAATAATCAGAATTGACAGTCACATGGCAAAGCACTTAAAAACACAGAACAGACACACAAGTTTATGTGGATCAGAAGAGAACATTTTGTGTAGAAGGAGCCCGGGGAAAGGACTCATTTCCTTGGGGATGAGACAGCATATGGTGATTCCTGATTATGCTGTCTCAATTAGAGCTTGAGAAAGATTGGGAGTTCATTCTCTCTCCCTGAGCTAGTGGGGGTCAGACAGCCTGCAGAGCTCCATCAATAACAGGCTCTCCAGAATGGGTAAGAACAGCTAAGACCCAGATTTTTGTGCCTAGGAAGGGAGGAATTGAAAGGCAAAGCTAAGAGAGAACGATGGCTCTCCAGTGGTCTCATAACAAAAGAGATTTTGGAGGGGAGGGGACCCTATCAAACACAAGATTGCATTGATCAAGAGAAACACAAATTAGCTCTAGGACCAAGTATGGTTAATATTTCCTGGATAATAAGTGATGACATCAGAATTATCATTTTGTGTTGCATAGGGAAGAGGTACAAAGAGTGGGTAAGGCAGTGTCCTGGGGGCCACAGAGGAGTGCAGAATAACTGATTAATTAAAGGGAAGTGGAGAGACTGAGCCATTCATGCTTTTAAGGAACAATAGGAAATGGCAACGGCCAATGATGCTGAGCCCAATCAAGTGGGTACTTGCCAAATGTCTCCAATACAGAATCAAAAATCAATCAATAAACATTTATTAATATTATAGCACTTTGCTAAGCTCTGGAAACCAAAGGAAAGAAAATGTCTCCGTAGAAGAAAGGCCTAGTGAATTTTATTGATTCACTCTTGAAAGATGGTCCTGAAGTCAGGGATGTGCTCAAACTATTTATTGCCCACTTGGGGAAAAAGAGAAAGCAAGGTGGGGTGAGTGGAGGTGAAGAAAAATAAAAAGGAGCTAGAACCATAACTTCTCAATCAATAAGCTGAAGGCTTCTTTTCTTTGGAAGCAACTCTCGAGACTGACTGACAAGTGTGATTTATGTTTTGGCCATTCATTTGCCACCACGGACCACTAATAGTGAGCTAGGTTAACAACCTGTATAGCTCTGAAGGAAGCAGGAGACTCGGGGCTTAGCTGCTGAAGGACAATTCTTGGCTTTCTCTCAGGCAGTATGTAGTGATGCGTCGAACCCTGAATTTATAGGACAGAACTCAAAAGGGGGATGGAAGGAAAGACAAGGATCTGGGCTAAAACCTTTATCATGGCAATGTGGCATGACCCTCTGGCTGCTCTAGGGACAAATCACGGACTCAAACAAGCAATCAAATACTTATGAAGTGCCTACTACGTACCAGGGCTGTCTGGCACTGAGATACACGGGGAAAAATGAAACCATACCTGCCATCAAGAAGCTTGTATTCTACTTAAAGAGACCACGTATAAATAGATATAATATCAACCCAGAATGCATCTTGCGGGAGAATCACAAGTCACACTTAGGAGAATGAAGCGTATTCCAGGCGTGAGGGGGGGTCAAGGTGAAATCGTATTGTGTTGTGGGTAAAAACGTAGGATCTGGTTAGACTACAGCATGTGGGGATGGGAGCATAGGGAGAAAGGTTTGAGGCAGATTATGAAAGATTTAAAATGTCAAACAGAAGATATAAAAGAGACGCAATATAGTACATGTGTATATAATAATATACATCACATATTATATGACATTATATATTACATCATTACCTATCATGATATCATTATATATATCATATATATGATATAGTACATATAATACAGTATATAACATATAGACATGATATAGCATAATGTAGATATAATAGAGTCTCTAGAATGTTTTTTAACAAGGGAGTAAAGTAGTCAAACCTGCTCTTTAAAAAATCCCTTTGGCAGCTGAGTGGAGGTTGGATTGGGGAAGGGAGGGAGCAGTAAGCCAGGAAGTCCAATGGAGAAATTAAAGCAGCATTCCATAAGTGATGGAAACTGAATTAAGTAATAAGGAAGAGACAGATACAAGCAATATTATGGAGGAAGAGATGGCAAAACTTAGCAGTTAAGTGAAGTTAATGAAGTTCAGAAGCCGAGAGAGCAGGAGGATGATACTGCCCTCAGCAGAAATCGGGAAATTTGGAAAATGAGTAGGGTTGAGGGGGGAAATGATTTCTGTTTTGGACTTGAAGTGTGAGACGCCTATGGAATATCCAGCTTGAAACACCCACCTAGGCAACTGAAAGGGGGAAACCACACCTACATTTGTCCTTGCTTAATATAGCTAAGCAACTGTATGCTAGTATAACTTCGTTTTGCAATAAACACGAAGTCTTTTCTTAGAAGTGACTCTTCCAGCTATATCCAGCTGGATATCTCCGAGATCTCTTATTTTGATTATGTTCTTTCAGCATCTAATAGTATCTCCTTTGGTTCTCAGGTGATATTTGATTGATTACGCTTGGATACCATGCTATATTAGTTTATTTTATTTTAAAAATTTAAAAATGTTTTCAAAACAGACATTTTTATTTTCTAACCAAAAATCTAACTACCATTATGGTCATTTTTCATTCTCCTTGTCTGCTCTCGGTGGTTTCCATTCTCTGCCCTGGGCCTCTCCTCCTCAGTCTGCTGCTTTAACAACTTTTCTCAGCTGTTTTAATACAGGTGGAGCTGCCTGCCCTTTTGGCAACAGCTTCAAGACTAGGGACTTTGAAGCCAGATTTTCCATCATGGTGGCCCCCACAGCTTTGGCTGGTCTTTATTGCTTCTCATGAAGTAGATTTTTGCAGCCCCCCCACAGCTGGCCCTGCTTTCTCCTAGCAAACTGTCCGAATTCAACATATACTGGGATGTGAGTCAGCATGGTGATGATGTGCACAGCCTTCTGGATGAAACCGTTGAGTTCTTTCTGAAGGTCTTGGACAAGGCTGGAACTGGGGAAGAGACTGATAGCTTAGCCACAGGTAGAGATTCAGAACGTCTCAACGGCATCCAGTCCTCGACATCCTTAACGGATTCCGATTGGAGGAATCTGGGCATAATGGGAATAAGCTCCCTTACCACAAACCCAACTCACATCGACTCCCTCGCTCATCCTGACTGTGGGGCTGCCCAGACCCTAAAAGGGAAGTGCAAACAAATGGCTGCCTTTCCCCGACTACCTCAGGCTGAGAGGGACATGCTGGAGGACGTCCTCACTCGGAGTGGGGCCGACTGCAGTCCCTGCATCTCTATCTGAGTCAGTGTTGTCCTGGTTAAAACAGACCTGCAGTCTCCAGGCCAAAGGCCATCCAACACAATCAGTGCGGCGATGGGAACAGGTCCCTTAGACTTCTAAGTTCCGCTTCCTCTCCGTGGGGTATGGACACTGTTCGGGCTGAATTTTACAATCGTGATCTTTTTATAAGGGGCAGTAACACTTGGATGAGCAATGTGGGCGACTGGGTTTCTATCTCACTCTGGGATCACTCCTTCTTCTCCCATTACTGAGTCACTAACACACCGGCCTCATTAAGCTTTCTGAATATCTCATAAGCCAACAGCTTTAGAAAGCCACAATGGAGTCTAGCCTTCGTAGCCTGGTGTCTCTGGAAAGCACGGTGGATTTTCCCATTTTTGGCAGGCCCTACATGAAATACTATTGATCTAGCTTCTGGGTACCAGTTGGAGGGGAATTTTAAGTCGCTGGTTTTACAGGGATCACCCTTATAAGCCAGAATAAGGAACATCTGCTTTATGCGTCTGAGGAAAAAACGAGAAGGGATCATCCATGCGAGCTCTAGGCCAAAGTCAGCACCCAGGTGACGTGTTTCTTTCCCTGGTAGAATTTGTCTAAGACTTTCCTGACTTCGCCTTTGTGGAGCTGCGGTGTGAGCTCAGGCCCACGAGCTGGCAGTGGGACACAGAACCAGTATTTGAGTCTGGGAGCTGTCTGAGGACTAGGATGAGGAGGCCCTGCCCAATACCCAAGATCCTGGCTCTCGCAGAATGCAGACAGGACAAAAATATGAATACCCCACTGTATTCATTTAATTTTTATAATGTGTAAAAGTGTCTCATGCATAATATACCTTCACTGAATTGAAGTAGCATGTTAGCTTTGATGTTTCCTGATAAAAGTGAGAATAAATACAATTAAATATTAGGATGTGATTTAGGTGAGAGGAAGCTCACTGGATAGATTGCTAGGTCCAGCAGAGTCAGGAAGACTCATCTTCCTGAGCTCAAATATTCCCTCAGTCATTTACTAGTTGTGTGACTCTGGATAAGTCACTTAACCTTATTTACCTCGTTTCCTCATCTGTAAAATGAGCTGGAGAAGAAAAAGGCAACCCCAGCATCTTTGCCAGGAAAATACCCAATGGGGTCCTGAAGAGTCCAGGACCCAACAACAACAGCACTCACCACCACAACAGCATGAGAGGGCTTTTGCTAGGGAGTTTAAAAGCCTAACAGTTTTAGAGACCTGTTCTTCCTTATCTATGTTACCTTTGCTTTCTGTAAATCACAGAGATATTATTTTTTCCTGAGGCTGGGGTTAAGTGACTTGCCCAGGGTCACACAGCTGGGAAGTGTTAAGTGTCTGAGACCAGATTTGAACTCAGGTCCTCCTGAATTCAGGGCTGGTGCTCTATCCACTGCACCACCTAGCTGCCCCCAGAAAATTCATTTGAATACAATACAGTCTTATCAATATACTAAAATCAACAGAACTGTAATCATTAGCCATTGCTATAACTACTACAAAACGCTATCTAAACACCAGCAACTTTCTTCCACCACTCACATATTTCTATTTATATCAAACCTTGGTCTAAATTATCTATTGGGTAATATTGTCATCTGAGTTCCATCATTCCTAATCAAGCTGAATTCAGATCTTGAATTTTATAAAGTTGACAAATCAAAGCTGTTTTTAATCTAAAAATCCCTTGCTTTAACTACCCAAGGAACAGGAAATAATTATTTTTGTTTTCCACAGTAAAACCATGATTCCAAGTGAAGGCGAACATCCAAAAGAATATATATATTTCAGTCATCTATTTCTTATATTAAAAAGATACTTCCTACTTTAAGTGGGTTAATATCCTCTGACCCTGAAAGATGAGATGTACAATGAATTACATGATGCACAAAAAATGCATCCTTAGGATGTCTGAAACAGACATGAATGAGGCTGGGAAGAATAGGGTGAGAGAAGTAAATGCTAGGAGTGTATGAAGCATAAAGTAAGAAGAAAACATTAGACAGAGGATCAAGAGCTTCCTCACAGTGAGACCTATTGGACTGTGAAATAGTCTTCCAAAGGAAGTGGTGAGAATACCATTTACTTGAGACCATAAAAAGCACACAAGACTAGGAAGTACACTACAGGTAACAATTCTGAATCAGTGCAGGAGAACGAACAAGATGACCTAATAAATCTTTTCTAACTCTAACTTTTAACTCCAGTTTTTCTGATTTTTGAAAAGAGTCATTAAAGGCTCAAAGAAAAAGGTTTTCAATACCAGGAAGCTAGATGCCCTAGTCTTTTTTAAGACTTCTTAGTGGGTTAGTTACTTGCTGCTGAATTATCCCCTCTAAAAATCCTTGTCAATTATTTTGAGGAATGACAAAAGATGATTCAACTCTTTTCACTATGGGTGGTTTCCTTTAAGAGTTTACAGAGCTAGCATTATTTTAGGAAAAGGACTGAGTCAGGTATTTCCTTTCTTCTAAAACACTTAATTTATACCTGGCTTTCTGTCTCGTTATCATTTTCTTTCACTTCTTCATTTCAACATCAAGTTTCTTTCAGCACTTATTCCCGTTTTCATTTCTTGATATCTGATTTCTGTCCCCACAAATGAGGGGCAATAAGAGGGGAACAGATATATTGAGAGTTCATCAATGCTAATAATAATTTACAAGAGAGTTTTTTCCTTCATTGGTAGAACCTGAGTAAAGCTGTCATAAAAGCCTGTTTCTCCTAAGAATTAAGAGGAAAATCTTCACGGAGATACAACATTTCATAAGACTACTTTGTAGGGTTGTAAAAAGGATGGCCAGTCTATGGTGTAGAGCCCAGCTTCTAAAATTGTGGCTTCTGGACCATTTGGGGTCACATTACTGAACGTGGTAGTCATGAAATTATCATTTATTATCAGTAAATGTTTGATTTGTGTAGTTATTTTATATACATATATACCTTGGTTTACATAAAAATTTCTCAGATGAAAAGGAGCTGCAAGTGAAAAAGTCTTAGAAACCCTGGTCTAGGGGGCCAGAGGACAATGTTTATTTGCTAATTTTACTTTTTTCTTTAAAGTTAAAACAAGAGAATCTCTAATGAGGGAAATAATGAGTTTAGAAGACTTAGAATTCTTGTCAATTTTCATCATAGTTAGGAATTCTAATCTAGAAAAAAAATGGCTCTCTCTGTGTTGGATGATGAAAGGCTAAGTCTAATCACTTATTTCAAAATAAAGGCTGAAAAGGTGAAGGGACTCAAGAAATGCCTCAGTACACTGCAAATTATCAAGGAAAATGAAATGTCTTAAACAATGAAAGAGGGGTTTCAATGCAAAAAAAAATTTAAAATAGAAAAGTATATGAAAAAGCAGAGGGGGAAGTCTGGTTTAAGGTATGAGGTTCAAAAATAGGAGAAAGTCACAGAACAGAAAGGGAAGCTGAAGGAACATCTATGGTCTGAAAAAACCCTGACCTCTAAGCTCTTTCTGAAGAAGAGGGAACTAAATTTTCTGAGAAGGAAGCAGCTGCTTATCTTCTAGGGTATGATAAAGTGGAATCACAAGTACTAGCAAACAGTACATCATTTAGTAAGGACTAGAAGAAGAGAAGGGTTGGTTCAGGATGCTCAGATGTTCTGAGATAATTATTCATCAAACTGATAATAGAGAGCTCTATTATCTTTTGGGGACATCTAATCAAGACATAGCAAAGACATTCCCCCCAACCTGTCAGAAAAAATGATCATCATCCACTTCTGGTAATTCACCTGGGAACAAATGATACTTCAAAGAAAAACCTAAAAAGGATTGCTAAAGTAGGAAGTCTTGGGCAAGAAACTGGAGATCACAGGTGTGTCAAGGGGGTGTCTCCTCACTGAAAGCAAGGGGTGAAGAAGAGAAAATCAGATTAGGAAAATAAATAGTTGGCTGAGAAGATGGTACCTGACAATGGGATTTGGATCTCTGAACTGCAGCCTAAGATATCAGAAAAACAGACTCTTCAACATGTGTGAAATATACTTAATGAAAGATGACATGGACTTCTTTACTTGTTGTGCTCCAGAAGTCTAATAAAAAGAGTTTTTAGCTGAAATAGATGTAGAATAGGAAAAAAAAAACTGCCTGTTCTTCCATTATGCTACAGTGTGTACTAAAAGATACACTATAGTGAATAGTTATAATATACGGAGAATGATAGCAATTGACAAAATGATTAGAAGACCATAGGAAACTAAATCCAAGAAAGTAGCAAAACTTAGGGCCTAAAAGATGCATATCTTACATAATAAAAAAGAAATTGAAGTCTTAACTCAAAGAGTCAATTTTGATTCTGAAGTTATCACCAAGACTTGGTGGACTGACTACAGACCACATGGGTACACTTCATATATACATATGATAATTTTAAAATCAGAGTTGGCTTTTCTTTACATATTTGTATACACACACAAGATGGAAGCAAAGGCAAATGCACAGTCTATAAAGAGACTGAAGTTCAATTTGAACTCAAGTCATTCTGACTGTGGGTCTGGAGGTGCCCTGCCTAGCTCTATCTTTGGTTATCTATTTCACCACCTACCTGCCTCTGAACAATTCATATCTACCATTTTTTCAATACCAGAGGATGTGATTCATCTGGGACAGGTGAATTGAATTCATCATTATTAGCAAGGCATTCTCTTACTCTCTTGACATCAATTCCTACCAAAATTCTAGAATGTGCTGCTAAAGAGATATAGAAATGAACTTCCAAAGAGGGGAAAAACTCTAAGATAGATCAAACATTCAAAGAACAATTAATTAAAATATTTTACAAATTGATAGCAAAAGAAGGAAAAAAAAGAAAAGAAAAAAAGAATTCTACCAAATTCCTTCTATGACATATTATCTTGATAACTAAACCAGGGAAAATCAAAACAAAAAAAGAATATAGGCAAAAATTTTAAATAAAATATTAGCAATTAATAAATGGTCTAAAGTTATGAATAAGCAATTTTCAAGGGGAAAAACTAAGTTATTTAGAGTCAAATGAAACATTACTTAGAATATAAAATATAATAAGGTTTGATTTATTCCAATAATACAAGGTTGGTTTGTTATTAGGAAAAGCATAAACTTAATTAACCATATTAACAAAGTCCAAAAACAAATCATATGATTATATGAATAGATACAGGAAAAAAAAACTTTTGACAAAAAACAATACCCATTTCTAATATTGTATTAAAACAATCACATAAAATATGGGGAAAACTGGACCTTTCCTTAAAATGATGAATAGTTTACATATAAAACCAAGAGCTACTGTAATGAAGATAAATGAGAATCCATTCTAATAAGATCAGAGTGAAACAAGGATTCCCATTCTCATCACTTCTTTTTAACATAATATTTACTCAAACTGCTGGTTACAGTAGTAAGATAAGAAAAAGAAATTGGGGAATAATCATAGCAAGGAAGAAACAAAACTATAACTTATGCAGATATGATAGTATAATTGAAGAACACTAACGTGTCAACTAAAATTAATTTAAACAATTAACAACCTTAGCAAGCTTGCAGAATTTAAAATAAATCAACACAAATCGTCAGCATTTCTATATAAAACTAATAAACCTTAGGTAAGAAGAGATAGAAAGCAAAATTATATTGAAAATACAGAATTTATAAAGCACTAGGAAGTGACCTCCCAAAATACACATAAGAACTATATTAATGCAACTACAAAGTACACAAAGACAAACTTAAATAAAGTGGAAAACTTCTAATTATTCCTAAGTAGGATGAGCCAATATAATAAAAATGAAAATACTACCTAAATTAATTTTCTTATTCGATGCCATGCTAATCAAATCACTAAAGAATTATTTTATAGAACTAGAAAAAAATCCTATGAAATTCATATGGAGAAAGATAGATTAAAAGTCTAAAAAGAAATAATGAAAAGAAATGAAATGAAGGGATCTAATAGTGCGAGACTTCAAACTATACTACAAAAGAGTAATTATTTTTAAAAATGGGTATTGGTTAAAAATAGTGAAAAACTTTAGTGGAATACATTAGGCATATAACATCCTGAAGCAATGTATCTAATGCCCAACTATTCAATAAACATAACTCCAAGATCATATCTGTGATAAGAACTTAGTATGTAACAAAAACTGCTAGAAAAATTGGATATCTGTATGGAAAAAATTGGATTTAGACTAACCACTAACACCTTGTACACAAAGATAATCTTTACTGAGTACATGATTTGGATATAAAAAGGTTAGAGCATAAATAAATCAGAAAAATATTACTTCTCAAATTTATGGATAGGAAAAAGTTCATGATAGAGATGATCACAAGATAAAATAGATGATTTTGATTATAAAAATGAAGTTCTTGCATAAACTTAATAAAGAAACAAAGTAACCTTTATAGAAAGTTTCTCTAATAAAGATCTTGCTTCCAATTTAAATAAAGAAATGTTTCATCCTTTCACAAGAATAAGAGCTATTCCTCAATGGCTAAGTGATCTGAGAATATGAATAGGCAGTTCTATACGTAGGAATTATAGTCAAATAAAAATGCTTTAAATTACTACTAATTTGAGAAATACAAATTAAAGCACTTTTGCAATTCTATCACACACCCATCAGAATGGTTGAGATGACAAAAAAGAAAAATGATAAATGTTAGGGGGACCAAGAGGAAAACAGGTATACTGATACATTATTAGTGATTTTGTGGGTAGACATGATCATTAACAGAACCAGAAGAACAATTTGTACAATCACAGGACTATAAAAACATAAACTTTAAAGGCTGTAACAACTATGATCAATACAAAGATCATGTCATGATTCCAGAGGACCAATGATGAAACATATCATTTATTACAGATAGGTCACTGATGTAGGTTTATACACATGCATGTACACATACACACATACACACTTACACAAACACACATTTGTATTGTTTAGCTCTGCCTATTTGTTAGAAGAAATTTGTCTTTCTTTTCTTCTTTCCCCTACTGGCATAGAGGATGAAAGGGAGAGAAGATAGATTTCTATTCCTTTTTTTAAAAATAGAGATGAAGGGGTGCTACAAATGTGAAATGTTTAAATGAGTAACTCAACTATTCAAGATACATCTCACAAGTTGGGAATAAGCTACAAATGTCTGTAATAAAAACACAATGATACAATTTAAAAATAAGTTAAAAATAAAGATATGTAGAAAGGGAAGTGTGATCATTTAGCTTGTATAGTTTCATCAAACCAAAATAATTACATTTCCTTTTTCTTGTTTTACTAATCTGGTAGATGAGGGAAACACGTAAGAAATAATTTACCTAAACATTAGCTAAATTGTGATAACGTGTTTTATGCTCTTCTTCTACAAAAGATATAAAGATGAAGGTTAGATATGATATAAATTAGAGAATTAATCATGGGACTCAAAGAGTAGAAATCCTTGCTTACTCTCTCTTGGGAGGGATATTTACAGTGGAGTGCCTGAGCCTCAATGCTTGTCCCTGTGCTGCTTGACATTTTATCAATGACTAAAATAAAAGTTTCGGTCATATACTTATTTTTCCCCACTAATGACAAGCTTAGGAAGGATAGATAATATACTGAATGGCAGTCAGGATCCTCTAAGATCTTGGCAGGCTAATTAAATTGGATTAATTGAATAAGTGAATTGAATTTAATGAAGATAACTGTAAAGTCACACACCACCAAAAAATAACTTTACAGGGACAAGATGGAGAGATCTGAAAAAAGATCTAGGAGTCCAAGCAACAGTGTGATAGGGCCACCAACCCAGGTAATCCGATCTATCCATCATTAACGGTCAGCGTCATTTTAGCCACGTCCTACTCTTTGTGACCCCGACCGAGGTTTTCTTGGCAAAGATACTGGGGGGGGGGTGCTTGCCATTTCCTTCTCCTGCCAGGGTCACACAGCCAGTGAGTATCGGAGCTGAGGGGGAGCTTTGAGCAGGGAGATGCCTTCCTCCCTCCGTGCACTAACCGCGCCACTTCCCTCTCTTAAGGAGAGACGTATCTCCGGAGACGAGGAGGCCACTGGGCCGCGGCACTTCCCAATGGCCATCGCATCTGGACAACGCTGGGCTTAAGCACCAGTTTAGCAGTGATAAGGCAGAGGACACCCAGAGGCAGGAAGAGAATGGTGAGGGTGCTCCAGGCCCGGCCCTGGGATGATTTCTTACAGTCACTGAGGATGCTTAGTTTAGAGGAGAGAAGAGCTTAGGGAAGGGCAGAAGGCGGGATGTGAGAAAGGAGCCAAAGGAACTATTTTCAAGTATAGGAAAGGATATTGTGTGCATTCAAATAGTAAAAGGCAGATTGTAAATTGTAAAGAGGCAGATCTAAGTTTAATGGCAGGGAAAAAATCCTAACAATTAGACATATTAAAAGAATGGGAAGGAATTCATTCCCTCTTTAGAAATTTTCAAGTCAAGCCAAGGATGATCAGTTATTATGTTTTGGAGAGGAATTTTCTTTCTTCAGGCATGGGCTGGAAATCGGTGATAACCCCCTTCTCTGATTAAAAGGTAGAGAGCAGAGGAAAAATAGAAGGATGTTTATTTGGATTAATTTCAATAACACGTCCCTATGCTAGGCAGTGAGGGGGGGGTGTTCAGGAGCGAGAAGTAAGGTTCAGTTGAAATATTTGTGATGCTTCCAGACCCACAAGGGCAGAGTGTTACAGTAGATGGGCACTGGAGCCGGGGCAAGGTGTGTTATTCTGGGTCTGAGTTCTGTGATTCCCGGCTGTAACGTCCCTTCCCTTGTCTAAATCTTGGTTTCCTCACCTATTATACAGAGACAGTAATCACTCTCTCCTGGGATTGGTAGAAGGGAAGCACTTATTATTACTATTTGAATTACTTCTGAATTATTATTATTGTTAATAAGAAGCCAGTAAGCACGAGCACAGGCAAGTTTGCAAGAAGACAAAGTGAGAAGCGGACGAGGGACAGCCAGGATGAGCAGAGAATTCTTGAATCTTTCAACAGTTAAAAAAGACAGTTGGACTATCAGATGCTCAGCAGGGTCCAGTGGGCCTTGGGTATTATGGGGTTAGAGTTTCTAAGGGTTCTTTAATCTAAGCAATCACTAAGCCTGGGACTGCCGGCCCCCCCCGGGAGGGTGGGCTGCCACCCCCAGGTGACCTCTTTGGAGGGGGGCTTTCGTGCTCGGTGCTTGCATTGAGGAGGCGTCCGGAGGCGTGCTGATCCGCCCGAGCTCCGGAGAGCCTATTTAATGGGAGAAGTCTATGGGCTCTTGTTCCTCAGCATGGATGCAGTCATTCATCACGATGCTATCACATCCTACATGCTGAGACTTTCCACCTCATTGGTGTTCAATTGCTAGACCCCTGAGCCACGAGGAGTATTTGTTATGTTTTAGGACTGCTCTAACAACTGGGCTTAGAAAGTGTTCTGGTTTCAAAGGTCAAGCTGGCCCAGGTCTTCCAAGGGGTGCTGGGGAGAGGAGATCCTAACATACCCCCAAATGCCTTTGCCACAATGTGGTCATAGGAAAGATGATGCTGAAAACACCGAACACACACTCCCATATTCCCTAAGCTGTCTGGATTCCCAGCAAACTTGGGAGACAGCAGGGTCTCCAGCTGAGTCTGATTAGCAATTGTTCTCATACAATTATGAAGGCAGTGGGAGGGAAGCAGACCAGGAAGCTATCTGGGGGCTGATGGATCAAGGACCAGCCATATCAGAGTAGCCTTTGTGAACAGTGGGGAGGGAGGGAGAGGGAGACACACACACACACACACACACACACACACACACACACACACACACACACACACACACAGAGAGAGAGAAGTAGTATTACCTGAAGTGAGGCAGCAGAAGTGGTGCCTTATTTACTAAGGAAAAATAAGAGATTACCAGAGAACAAGTGGCAGCTTTATAAAAAAAATGAATTTCACATCTGTAGTGTAAGACTCTAGGATAATTTCCTAGGCTAGGTCCATATATGTCCATAATCCTCCCTCTACTTCTACGTATTGTCTCTTTTCTCGAAGGTGGGCAATTTTAAGGAGAGTGCAGGGAAAGAAAATGATCATTTATTCAATAAAAACATATTGAACATTTACTAAATATAAGGCATTGTACCAGGCTTGGGGGGGGGGAGATGCAGAGAAGAGCCAGATGTCCCTGAGTACCCTGCGTCTGAGGCACTTTAACAGAATTGGGGACATAAATATAAAACACATGTAATAACTACCATAAAGTCTATATAATGTGCTTTAGGACAGTGGTGCCAAACTCAAACAGAAGACCTTTACATACACTTGCAGCCTGCAGATTAACTTAGTTCTAAAATGTACATTATTGATGTTTTACTGTATTTTATTGTTTGAGTGTTTCCCAATTACATTAATCGTCCCTTCTGAGACTGTTGCGGCTGGTGTGTGTGACTCCTGTGCTTTGGGTGTTAAAAGGATGTGTGACCAGGGAAGGCTTCATAGAGAAGGTGATACTAATACACAGGAAAGGGTAAAACTGACCATCAGGCAGCGAGCTTCAGTCTGTGATCACTGACCACATGTTGGCAAAGAGACAGTCTTGAAACCTGACTGGGTAACTGCCATGCTCAATAAACTCTGATGACTCCCTATTACACAGGGACCCAGGATGGACTCTATTCTTTTTCTTTCTCTGTCTCTGCACCTCCTTCCCTCTCTTCCTTCCTCTCTCCCTCCTCTCTCTGTCTCTCTTTCCCTCCCTCTCTTCCTTTCTCCCTTCCTCTCTCTCTGTCTCTCTCTCTCACCTTCTCCCACCTCTCTCTGTCCCTGTTTCCTCTCCTTTCCCTCCCTTTCTCCTTTCCTTCCTTCCTTCCCCCTCCCTTTCTTCCTTCTTCCAGTTTAAAGTCCTTTACAACCTAGTTCTTTTTTTATTTTTTTTCCCTGAGGCTGGGGTTAAGTGACTTGCCCAGGGTCACACAGCCAGGAAGTGTTAAGTGTCTGAGACCAGATTTGAACTCAGGTCCTAGCCGCCCCTACAACCTAGTTCTAATCAACTTTTCCAGCCTTGTTACATGCTTGGCTCCCCTTGTCAAATACAATAGTCAACCAAAGTCAGTCTCCTATTTGTTCTTCTTCTATGACATCCCACGTCCCTTCTCTCTGCCTTTTTATAGGCCGTACCCCATGGCTGTGATGTGCTTCTTCCTCTCCTCTGCATGGAGGAAGTCCACATTTTATTGAAAGCTCAGTTCAAACACCACCTCCTAGAAAGACATTATTATTTTAAAGTACAATACAGAAAAGACTCCAAATATCTTGTGCCTAAGGTCATAAAGGAATAATTTTAAAATCATTATACCATATGACTT
The DNA here is from genome assembly GCF_048593235.1 of Sminthopsis crassicaudata. Classification (NCBI taxonomy): domain Eukaryota; kingdom Metazoa; phylum Chordata; class Mammalia; order Dasyuromorphia; family Dasyuridae; genus Sminthopsis; species Sminthopsis crassicaudata. Next base: position 86,741,402 of record NC_133619.1, on the reverse strand, counting down.
TATATATCTCCTATGTATATATATGATTATATGTATATATGCATGTAAATACATGTGTGCATATATACATACGCATATACACAATACAAATAGACATACAAATATAGACACACATATAGGGACATGACAAATATACACATATGTATAAACATATACATATATTCACCTCCTATACATATGCATACATCCACATGCATTAACATAACACAGACATACAAATAGTATACACACATTTACATGTATACACATATATAGATACCCATATATTGGAGGTATATAAATTCATACAGTAGACTCATCATTTTCAAGTAACTCCTTTATTAGCTTAGTGTATACACACCCATATGCACATACCTCATAATCTTCCGGTTGTTAGTGTCTCCTTCACAAAATTAACTTGTATGATATGTCAATACAAAATATAGTTACATTTATACATAAATACATATGTTTGTGTATATACATTTATATATGTTCATCTTGTCTCTCACTATAGACAGCAAGTTTCCTGGAGGAAGTTTTGTTTGTTTGTTTTGTCTTTGCATCCTCCAAAACTACTACAGGTACCTAAACATGGCAGGTAGTTAAACAATATTTAATGGTTGTCTATCAGTCGATCAAACTGCAGACATTTATCTTGAGAATTCCTCCATGACAACAGAATCAATGTTTGACAATGCACCATTTTAGTTGGTAGAAATGTTTATCATCATGTAGGCATTACTTTATATAATTGTATGGTATCATAACCATCATTTTAAAATAATTCTTTTATTGGCTTAGGTATGAGTTATGTTGAGCTTTTTATGTATAATGTTTTGAAATAATAATGTCTTTATTATCTTGGGTATGAAACATGTTGAGTGGTTTTTTGCCATCATTATAGACGATGGCTATTTGCAATTCAAGGGGATAATGTCATTTCCATTTCTTAAATGTTGCCTTATTAAACGGCAAGTTTTCTACTGCTTGCTGCCTGAAATATCACGTAATTGAGGATATCACTTTATTTTTCACACCTAGCTGGAAAGGACCTTAGAGACAAAGCATTACATCTGCCATTTATAAAGTATTTTCTTCACAACAATCTTGTGAGGTAAGAAATTCAAACATTATTGCAGCATCCTACAGGTGTGGAAACTGAGGCACAGAGACATTGAAGTGACTTGTTCACTATCACACGACTAGTCAGCTGAAGAGATGGGACACGGATCCATTTTTTCTGACCCTTGAGTCTAATTCTCTTTCCATTCTGCCCTTTTCTAAAATCCAACCTTCTCATGTTACTGTTGAGAAAAAAATGAGTCTCAAGGAAATAAGATACCTTATCCAAGGTCACAGAGTTGAGAATCAGAACACAGGTTTTCTGAATACAGCATTATTCCCAGTGTGCCAAGTTAAGCAAAAAATACTTTTCATCTATAGCATACCACTGTATTTCTGGATCATTCTGAAGGGAAAAAAAGTAACACATTCTCTACTTCCAACCCATTCTCTGTTTCCCTGTGCTTTTCACTCTCCATCCCCTCAACAGACTTATACACCCGGCCCCCTCACTGCTTGGAAAAGTATAGACATAAACAATTTCCCTAGCCAATAAAATTGGAGAAACAATCAGAAAAATGCACAACAAAACTCTTGCAAATGTATGTGTGTGCATCCAAAATTAGTCCCTTTGATTTATCTCATATGATGCTAACTCTATTGCGGGGAAAGATTAATTGTATTATGGTGCTCTGGGCACGTTAGTTTCCCAGTTCATTTCTCAGTAAGACACTTCTTATTTTTCTCCACTACAAAGCACGCGCTATCATAATTTTCACCTGCTGGGCTCAGGGTACTAATGATAATATGAAAATTTAGAGGTTATATTTGACCTTTCTAATGGCAAATATAGGTCACCAGAACAGATGGGATATGAAACAACGAACAGGATGAAAAAGTCATTGGGTGATTATTAAAGTAAAATCAAGCCCTACCAGGTTTGGCCGGCTCACTGTGGGTGCTTGGTAAATATTAAACAGTTTTTCCTAAGATCCAATTCTCTGTCATCACCTCTCGTCTCCTTACACAGAACAAGAAAAATGTTCCAGGAAGAACTAGGTGCCCTAGACATTACTGAAGCATGATGTGGGTCATGGCTAGCAATTTTGGGGTCACGCAAAGAAAATATCATAAATGTCCTAGCGCCCGAGTGGTGTTGATCAAATTTCTCTCTTCCCTTCTCCCCACTGCAGGGCGGCTGCCGACGCAGAAGATAGGAAAGACCAAACAAGAGGGATCGTTCGGGTCACTTCATTCATTTCTGAAATGCCTCTATTTGCCTAACAAGTGTAAGAAGCTGCATGAAGGAAAAGCTCAGATCAGTCTCTGCCTTTAAGGAGACGACGGGGAATGTTCGGTTATGGTAGGAAGAATGGACACAGGAGAACTGGATTCAAATCTTGACTCCTCCATTTACTATCTTTTTAATCCCAGAGGTTCAATTTCCTTATCTGTAAAATGGGAACTACCCCACTCCATAGGTAAACCAATTGTATTGTTCGATAAAATAAAAGATATGTTTGAAAAACCAATAAATGTGAATTTTATTGGGGAAACAAAATGCACAGATGAAACAATTACACATTATGTTTAATAATATACAACATATCATCGGATTTCATATCTATTGAATGAGGGAGTTGAATACCACCGTCCCTCCCCTTAGCAATTAAAGGCTCATAAGTGCAGAGGTTTCTGATCATTCTTAACTTCAATATTCTCAATTTAATGCAATTCAATTCAATAAACATATTAAATACTTTCTAAGGCTGACATGCTAGGGATACAAAGTCCAAAAGAGAAATAATCTCTTCCTTAAAAGAAACTTCTTAAACTCTGTCTCATCACATTCTGACCATTCAGATCTCAGAGCTTTGGTAACTTTTAAATTTTTTCCCCTGAGGCAATTGGGGTTAAGTGACTTGCCCAGGGTCACACATCTAGGGAGTACTAAAAGTATCTGAGATCAGATTTGAACTCGGGCCCTCCTGAATTCAGGGCTGGTGCTCTATCCACTGCACCACCTAGCCGCCCCATACTTTTTTTTTTTTTTTTTTTTATACTTTTAAATATAATAAAGCAGTTAGCATGTATTTAGTCCTTGTTAAGGTTTAATGAATAATAGTTGTTGGGAATGAGAGAGAAGTTTGAGACCCAGGAATTTTCTCAGGAAATCCACATTTTATATTGGATGGGGGCAGGTCTAGACTGTATGTGCCATAAAAGCAGGGATTATGTTTGCATTTAAACTTTGTATCTCCCCCAGAATGGTACCATGAGAGGAGCTCATGATTTACAGTAAGAGGACTGGTCTTCCAATCTCGCCTCTATGCACTTGTTACCGTTGTGATATTGAGCAAGTCACTGCAGTACTTCTTCAGGTCTCAGTTTCTTCATCAATAAAATAAAGGGACTGATAGGTTTCACAGTGGATATAACACTGGACCTGGAGTCAGGAAGACCTGAGTTCACCTATTAAACAACTACTAAAGCATTTAAACATTTAAATACACTCTGTGTTGTGTGACTCTGGGGAAATCATTTAATCCCATTTGCCTCTGTAAAAGTTTCCTTATAAGCTGGAGAAATAAATGTCAAAATACTCTATATTTGCCAAGAAAACCCCAAAAAGAAGTCACAAGGAGTCAAGCATGACTAAAAAAAAAATCTAAGAAAGAACCACAAAATTAAAGGGGACGAAATAGATCATAGGATTATAGATTTGGTAGCGTCTCAGTCTCATTTAAATGCTCATCTTACAGAAGAGGAACCTAAGGCCCACAGAGTCCACAAGTGACCTACTCACTCAAAGTCATGAGTCATAAAATAGCAGAATCAGAATTTGAACCCAGAATTTTTTTTCTTTTTAAAAAATTATTTTGTTCCTTTATTAATTTTTAATATTTTCTCTTAATACCTGTATGTTAACTTTTAAAATACACCTTTCTTTATGAGCCATGTTAGGAGAGAAACATCAGAATAAAAGGGAAAAACCACAAGAGACAAAAAGAGAAGTTAACATAGCTTGTGTTGATTTACATTCACTCTCTATAGCTGTTTTTCTGGATATAGATGGCATTTTCTGTCCAAAATCTACTGGGATTGCTTTGGATCACTGAACCATTGAGAAGAACTAAGTCTTTTACAGTTGATCATTACACAATATTGCTATTACCGTGTACAATATACTCCTGATTCTTTTTGTTTTGCTCAGCATCAGTTTGTGTAAATCTGTCCTGACCTGAAGAAGTACTGCAATGACTTGCTCAATATCACAACGATAACAAGTGCATAGAGGCGAGATTGGAAGACCAGGCTTCTTACTGTAAATCATGAGCTCCTCTCATGGTACCATTCTGGGGGAGATACAAAGTTTAAATGCAAACATAATCCCTGCTTTTATGGCACATACATAGAGTCAGCTTGTTCATCATTTTTTGAACAATAAAATTCTATTACTCACAACTTGTTTAGCCATTCCCCAACTGATGGGCATCCACTTCCTTCCCAATTCTTTGCCACTACAAAAAGGGCTGCTGCAAACACTTTTGCACATGCGGGTCCTTTTCCCTCCTTTATGATTTTTGTGGGATACAGACCAGTAATGGCACTGCATATGAACCCAGAATTTCTGATTGTAAATCCAACACTCTTTCCACTACACTAAACAGCCTCACTGCTTCTTATATTAAATGAGGAGGCAAGACTAAATCTTAGGTGTCAAACAGGCAGCCTATTGGGCCTACTGTATAACCCAGCATGGCCCAAACTAGATTAAAATGCAATTTGGGACTATTCAACAAAATAAATAAAAATACCATAGAGTATAATAATGTAAATATGTGGCTTTCTAATTAAGTGACTGTTAAAAATACACAGACCACAGGGATCCTTACATATGATTTAGTGGCCATCATTTCTATTTGGGTTTTTGACACCATTAGACTAGATGAGGCTTAAGGTTATCCCTTGTGGTCCCAAGATTCCATCATTCCAGGGAACAACACTAAATGGTATTAAATTAAGCACTAGATTAGAGCATACAATTCTAAATGCCAAAGGAGTTTAGAGCAGATGAAGAGATTCAGGAGGGACGCAAGACTTGGAGAAAACCATAAGAAATATAGTAGGCAGTGAGGTACAGTGGGAGAAAAAACAGTTCTGGAGTCAGAAATCTACATTGAGATTGAAACTGAATTCTGCCTCTGAGGATTACCACCTTTGTGATTTTAGGGAATCCATTTAACCTTTCCGTACCTCAATTTTCTCATCTGTAAAATGGGGATAATAACAGCACCTATTCCCAGGGTTGTCATGAGGATCAAACTGATAATAATTATAAAATGCTCAGCCCACTGTCTGGCACGTTGTGTTTCCAACTGTTCAGTCATGTCTGACTTTTTTAACCCTGTGGACTATTCTGCCCGTGGGGTTTTCTTGGCAACAATATTGGAGTGGTTTGCCATTTCCTTCTCCAGTGGATTAAGACAAATAGATGAGAAATAATGATGTGACGCAGCTCCTAAGTATCTGAGATCAGATTTAAACTAAAGTGTTCCTGACTCCAGGCCCAGCAACTGAGCCATCTGAATGCCTCTATACAAAGGTCAAGTGATATGCCCAAGATCACTCAGCTAGTTAGCATCCAAGGACAATTTTAACTTCAATCTTTCTCTTGAAGCCTAGAGATTTATCCCCTGAGCCACATAGCTGCCTTCCAGGTCCTAAAGCATTAGTTATTATTATGGTTATTATTACTATTATTTAGGTAGGTAGAAGGAAAAGAAGTGGGCATTCAAGGCAAGAAGAATATGGTTTCAAAAATTATTACAGTGAATAATTCTATTATCACATGGGAATGAAAAATAATATAAGATGATTTTTTCCCATGCCTGATGCTGGATCAAACTGCTGGCTACCAGTCCAACTCTCTTATCCTGAAGAGGCTAATTTAGGGCTTATACTATATGAAAGAGATTGCCTCTTCATTGCCAAATGTGCAAGAACAGAAAAAGAAAAGTTAAATTCACATAATAAATGGGAAAAGTTGCTCCTTGTACACATCTGCACTTCTCACATTTTAAGGTCTCCTTCCTGAAAGTTTGGAATATAAAGAAATTGCCTGTGCTAATTAGAATTTAAAAGTCTCATAAAAAAAAAATCTCAGCTCATTAGTATCCCCAGAGCTCTGTGGAAATGTTCCAAACAAAAATGTCCATCACTCACCCTCTATGATCTAATGGGAATACACACACCCACACACACACTGATAGTGATAGGGAATATCATAATACTAAATCTCTCCTACAAGGGCGATTTCTAGGATAAGGAAGGCTGAGACTGATAGGATTTTCTTGAACAAAGTAAATGAATAGGAATCTGCAAAACCATTAAGTGTTCTATGACTGGTGAGTTCACCACTCTTCTATTCCCCCCCCCCCCAAAAAAAAAGGCCTTCCAGGATTCAGAGAATAATTGGCGTTACCTGGCAAGGGCTGATTTCCTGTGCCTTCCAGTAACACCGTGGGTATTTACAAAATAGACTGATGCCAGCTGAAATCCAAACACAGAGATTCCTGTGGCTCAGAGGGACAGACTCTTCTGTGGCCAAGATGTTCAGGCTGCATGGGGATGTGGCGGCTCGGCAGCCTGAGGTGGCCAAGAGCCCATCGTCTTGCTGGTGGTTTTAACCTCATGGAAGAGGCAATTCCCAACATCACTAAACCAGAGATAGGGGCTCCATTCTTAATTCCTTTTGGAAACAAGTCTCTGTTCTGATTTCACCTCATGCTCCAATGGACTTAAAGTCACTCCTAAGGCTTTGACTTGAGGTTAAAGAGACTCACTGAACTTATGAATAAACTCAGTATCCTAGTTAAAGAGCTCTATTCAATATTCCCCCAAAGTCAAACACCCAGTCTCCTTTGAGGCAGCTCTTTGATTGAGATGTCCAGGGCAGCCCTAGTGATAAAAATACTTTGACTACTTCTGCATTACTCAGTTACTCTTAGGAATTCACTAAACTGGTTCAAGACAAATATTGGTATAGAGCACATGTCTACTGAAATACTGAGCATGTGCTAAGGGGGCAGGAGGACACAGACCATTTCAAGGATATGTGAGAATGTCCCAGATATCCTTCACGTATATTAATGTGGGAAAGGAGAGAGGTACACATTTATCCCCATGCAAAGGTAAGATTAACTCTAGAAGGAAGTAGATCTGTTGGGGGTGAAAGAAGCTGGAAATTCTGGCAGTACGGACAAATAGGTATTTCAACTTGGCTATTGTAATTCCAAATACAGGATGGGACCAATAATGACTACTTTCACAATAATTGCAACTTTTCTCCCCTTCATAACATTCTATATTTCAAAAGCAGGAAACGATGTGAATTCCTAAGAGGTTTCTTCTGAGTTCAAGAATTTTATGAAAGCAACACTGTAGGGGAAAGAAAGAGGTGAAGAGCAGGAGAGAAGTTTATATAAGCATAGGATCTGGAATCTAGAGATCACTGAGTCCAATTCCTACAATTTTCAGGTGAAGAAATGATAGCCCAGAGAGATTAAATGATGACAGAGGTTTCAGGAAATGGCCAATTCAGAATTCAAGCCTTTTTACTATCTCATAATGGATTTCTCATGCTCAGTCTTCAGGTTTTGAAGAAGATCCTTAGCTCTCACTGTCCTAGAAGAAAAAATTGATACAAAAGCCCTAAAGAAAGCAGAGATAATCTTCACTTCATCCTCTGCCAATCAATGTGTTTTATCATCCATATCTTAAATGTGAATGAAAACTACTTTACCTTGAGGACTAGTCTAACAAAAACACAGAAACAAACCATATCCTATGCACTATGGGATATGAAAACTCCAACTGGCTTGCTGGATACTTGAGGAGAGGTCCTCGTGTGCCAGAATGGACAGCCCTTTCTTCCCTGTTCATTAAGTCACACAGATCAGGACCGAAGTGGTACACTATTTTATTTTTTGAGGTGCTACTGCATATATTTCCTAATGGACCTTTGAGCATTTCATCTTTTGGTAGTGCTTTAGTCATCACTACATAACCAGTGATGGCTTCTAGCGTGAGAAAGGAAAGGATGGATAAAGAGAAAGGAAGAACAGGAGAGTAATATTTGGGACACTCCATTTCTTTGGGTGTAGTTTAAAAACGTTTGTTGCCGTATCCAATCTGAAAGCTATCATACCTTATCCATGTGGAAGTATTATACAACCTACCAATATTAATCAATCTATTTGCAACGTGTCCCATGATTTGATTGTGTAATCTATTTCAGGACAAGCTTTTCTATATTCACGTGAATGAGTTTTAATGCTAATCAGGAAAATGCCTTTAGCAAAGGTTTTAAGAGGGCTGTGAGGAAGATCTGATTGTGACATCTGTCACCCACTAATCTCCAGGGTTGATTAGACTGAATTGGCTATATAGAGAAAAGTGAAATTTATTCAAACTTCCTTTTCACGTCCACTTCCATCTCCATCCAGTCAAATATAATCCAACATCTTCCCAGCAACCCCCCAATACAATAAAGTATTCCCTTGTGTTGGGAAAGTAATTTGATCAGGCAGTAAATGAATTATACACTTAGGAAAAGAGAATGAATATTCCCTTTCCAAAAAGCTACAGAAAGAGATGATAAAAATCAAAGAGTTTGATATCCTTATATAAAACTGGAGTCAATCACTGGTTTCCAATTCTATCTGAGGAAGACTGGTCTCCATATATTTCAGGTCAGGAAAGTTCACACATTTGTACTCCCCCATCTTCTGTCCCTTTTCTTCAATTTATGTTTGTAGAATTTGTATTGTGTAGATATTGTTGTTAAGGAATTCAACACATTTGATAATTCAGGAAGTTTAGGTGCTTCTTATGAGTGACAAAAAGGAAGGGAAGTTGACCTAGAGAATTCTCCCTCCATTCCAAGTGTCATTTTAGTAGGGTGGTCACAAGTCAAATCAGTTTATTTTTGGCTTTGTTGTCTTTTCCCTTTCTGTCTTTCCCCCAACCCTTCCTAGAAGCCAGAGCTGATCTTTTCCCTTCCTTTTTCTTACTGGCACTCAGGCAAAATTTCTCTTTCTGATGTTCTTTCTGGAGGTGAATCTTTTTATGTACACATGTGACAAAGTGCTCGCAATCGGTCTCTCTCTCTCTCTCTCCTCTCATCCCATCCCATCCCATCCCATCCCATCCCATTCTCCATCATGTGGGGTCACATAGGCTGCCATTTACTGGGCAGTTTGCCCAGGAATAAGACCTCTGTACTTTCTTTTTATAATTGTAAAACAGAACTGCCTGTGTCTCCTAACACGATTTATTTTAAAGAACTGAACCTCTGGTATTCTTTTTTGTTGATTAAACTGAGCTTCATTTGGATATTGTAGATATATTTGATTCAATCACTTAAAATGACTTAATTACCATTAAGGGATGGAATCCATTTTATTCTCTTAACTTTGCTAGTTCTCAAACTCATAAATTGAAAACTGAACTAATTTCATTGGGAAGCCGGGGAACTAAACAGGGAATGACTTGTTTCTATTAGCCTAGGTCTGAGTAGACAGCAGAATGTGATATGGCTCTCTAAACCTTAAATACTTCATTTCAAGATCCTATGTTATAATTTTTAAGACTTTTATTCCTACATGGAATTCTGAAACATGTTCTTCTAGAATCCCCAGAGAGTATGCATTGTTTTGCTTTCCAAAAAGTTCTCAGGAATGGCTATTATCTTATTATTGTTTCCTCTTAAATGTTCCCCAATTCTTAACTTGGTGGCATTTTTTGAGAAGACCCAGAATTATGATTTCATCGATGCACAGGAAAGCTTAAATATAGACATTCCCTACACTGATACAGGCCAAGAATTCATCTGTGACTTTAATCTTATAGAATTGCCTGGGACCTCCAAGAGTTACTGACTTGCTCATGGTCACATAGCTAGTATGTATCAAAATCAGAACTTTGAACACCATCTTCATCTATTGAGAAGCTTACTGACTATAGTCAAATGGCATTATATCATGATGGTGATGACTAGGTAATTTAATGATTGCTGCTTCATTATTTATACTTACTTACCTTTTAGGAACTAAGCTTTAATTGTTTCTGAAAAGAGATACTAGATTTCTTTCCATCCTACCAACTCAGGACAATATATGGGGCCCACTTTTATTGGCAAGTATTCATAAATGGATATAGAAACTTGTCGAATGGTCTAAATTATTAGCACATATAAGCATGTTGTTCCAGACTGTTCAGGAGAATTGAGTTATAATCTTCAAAATGGATAAATACCCTTTAGATCTGTTTCAGTTTCAGTGAATAATACAGTCATAGAATTATTTTGCCCAGAGCTAAAGTTCTCAGTTCTCTTGGCTATAGTCTTCCTAACTGGTATGGAACAACAAGGTGTTTTAGTCTCTGAACAAAACCTGACAAAATTATCAAATGTGTATTAATCCCGTTACCTGTATTCTACAGGTTTTTACATGCATCTACAATTTTTAATTTCAACAATCTCTGTATTTTTTCCAGTCACACAGATCACAAATGCCTTTGAAATTTAGGAGCTGGCCTCTTGAAAGATATGGTGACTAAAGAATTCATCATTCTCTGGCTACTGTAGTGATGAAAGGAAGGGAACAAATACTTATTAAGCTCCAACTACTTGCCAACGGCTGTGTTGAGTGCTTTACAAATATCTCATTTGATCTTCACAAATCTGGGAGCTAGATGATATTATCCCCCTTTCACAGTGAAGGGATTGGACAGGATCACACAGCCAGTAAATGACTGAGGTAAGTAAACAAACTCGGGTTTTTCTGACTCCTGGCACAGCCTTAGAAAGACTTCATTATGGCAATTAAATTCTGGACATTAAGGGAGGTAGATGCACCAAAGTTTCCCAGTACCCAAGCGAGAAACACCTACTCCAGCCCGTCAGAACAAATCCACAAGGCCCTATTTCCCACCAGCTTCTTGTTTGCTAATGTAATGCTCTATAAGGCCCCCTTTCATAAGTATTCATGAAAAGCCAAGGTTAAGCAAAGTGAGCATGAAGCCAGTTTCTTTGTCTGATTCTCCCCTAGAGTCTGGGAGGGTCAAGAATTGGATTCCGAGGTTTGTGGAAGAGCCCCAATTATCATCAGTGCTGTCAGGGCAGGGGGTGGGATTCCTCTGTGGGTTTGCTCAGATGGATTGTGGATTTCTTGGCAGGCAGCGGAGGATGTGGTTAGCTCATGATGAAGTGGTAAACAAGCCTGGGAGAAGGTAGCAAAATCAGAGAAATGCAGAATCAGCGTAAGAAGACCGGGGATGATGATTCATGTCAGCAGGTTGTGGGAGTGATGTGTTAATGTAAAAACAGAGGAGAGACAGCCGAGTCCTTGAGGGAAAAGGAAAGGCTGGTCCCAAGCAAAGCCCACATGGAGACACAAGGGAGACAGAGCACTGATTCATTACCAGCTACTGTCCCTTGGGCTAGAGGGGAAGCTCAGGCTTTGGAGCTAGAAAGACCAGTCAGACACACCATTTTATAGAGAAGGAAACAAGGACCTGGAGGTAAAGTAGTTTCCCCAACGTCACCCAGGTTTTGAAGAGAAAAAGGATCCCACCCATGTCCTCGATCTCTTGTGCTCTAACTCAATCTTTATTGGTTTCCCACCCAGAGCAAGGGCCTGTGAGGATACATGGCAGGTTAGTTTTTTGTGAAATAAGGGCAAGGGACAATGTCTAATAAGATTGATAATTCAACAGATATTAGCGAAGTGTCTCCCTTTTTTCCCCAAAGAACTCAGCATGAAGCCTTTCCCAGTCTCTATACAAACGCTAGTGCCCTCCCTTTCAAGTACTTAATGACATTTTATCATACATATTCATCTATATTTTATATATATTTTACCATATATATTCATCTATATAATATATATTATCATATATATTCATCAATATTTTGCATATATTTTATCATATATATTCATCCATATTTTACATGTATTTTATAATATATATTCATCCATATTTTACATATATTGTCACATATAGTTATACACCCTCTTGCCTTCCTTATTAGAATGAAGCTCTATTTGGATAGGGTTTTTTTTTTTTTTTTTTGCCTGTCCAGTGCCTGACTCAGAGAAAGGACTTAGTAAATATTTGCTAGTTCTCTGATTTAGAGGGATCAGAATTAGGATCATGGGAAGGAAAGGGGAATGCCAGTGCAAGCATGAAATAAGGCAGGAAAGCAGATGAAGATACAAGAAAAAGGTTGATATATTTATGAAGAAAGAGTTTTTTAGGTCAATAATAGTTTAAGGTTTTTAGTCTACTGACCTTGCTTCATATTATTAATATAGGTCTAAGACAAAATCTTCACGTAAAAAAAGACTTTATATCAGGTTTTTTCCTCAAAATATTCTTTCATAAGGAATTCTAGCTGCTGGATTTTACCAAAGACCAGACACTCTGTGGGGTGGTAATGCTGCAGGGATAGATGCTTGCTGATCTCATTCTTTCCCTTGGTGGTAAGGCCAGTAGAGGAGAAGTGATTATTGTCTATTGAAGGATCTCATAGGTCCTTAAGATCATAAATCTAAAGCTGAAATGGCCCTAAAACATGTCTAATAGTCTAAATGATTATATGTGGTGTTAGCACAAGTAAAACATTATTCTAGACTCTTTAGGGAAATTGAGTTATAATCTTCAAAATGGATAAATACCCTTTGGATCTGTTCTGGTTTCAATGAGTAATACAGGCATAGAATTCTTTTGCCTAGAGCTGAATTTCTCATTTCTCTTGGCTATATTCTTCCAATCTGGTTTGGAACAACAAGATATTTTAGTTGCCTGAACAAAACTTTATGTACAATACTTTACATACATCTTTGAATTTTAATTTTTAAAAAAATCTGGATATTTTTTCTATTTCTCTAGCTCACAAATCTCTTTGCAATTTAATAGCTGGTCTCTTGAAAGTTATGGTGACTGAAGAATTCATCACTATTCCATCTAGTCTAACCCTCTCTTTTTATAGCTAAGGAAAGATTCATGATGGTTAAGGGATTTGTTGAAAAGTCACAAGGGCACTAAGTATTAGTGGAAGAATTTGAATCTAGATCTTCTGTCTTTAGACTGAGTTTATGATCTCTTGTTCTGTATGTTAAATGAAAAAGTTACATAAGAATAGTCTTTTGGCAAATGTTGAGAGTAAAAAGTATTTGGGAATCCACCTACCAAAGAACAGTCAGGAATTATATGAGAAAAATTACAAAACACTTGCCACAAAAATAAAATCAGATTTAAATAATTGGAAAGACATTCAGTGCTCTTGGATAGGCCGAGCGAATATAATAAAGATGACAATACTCCCCAAACTAATCTACTTATTTAGTGCTATACCAATCAGACTCCCAAGAAACTATTTTAATGACCTAGAAAAAATAACAACAAAATTCATATGGAAGAATAAAAGGTCGAGAATTGCAAGGGAACTAATGAAAACAAACTCAGAGGAAGGTGGTCTAAGTGTACCTGATCTAAAGCTATATTATATAGCAGCAGTCACCAAAACCATTTGGTATTGGCTAAGAAATAGACCGGTAGATCAGTGGAACAGATTAGATACAAAGGACAAAAAAGGGTACATCTATAGCAATCTAATCTTTGACAAACCCAAAGATACCAACATTAGGGACAAAAATTCATTATTCGGAAAAAACTGTTGGGAAAACTGGAAATTAGTATGGCAGAAATTAGATATGGATTCATACTTAACACCATATACCAAGATAAGATCAAAATGGGTCCATGATTTAGGCATAAAGAATGAGATCATAAATAGATTAGAGGAACAGGGAATAGTCTACCTATCAGACCTGTGGAGGAGGAAGGAATTTATGACCAGAGGAGAACTAGAGATCATTATTGATCACAAAATAGAAGATTTTGATTACATCAAACTAAAAAGTTTCTGTACAAACAAAACTAATGCAAACAAGATTAGAAGGGAAGTAACAAATTGGGAAAATATTTTTAAAAGGAAAGGTTCTGACAAAGGTCTCATTTCCAAAATATATAGAGAACTGACCCTAATTTATAGGAAACCAAACCATTCTCCAATTGATAAATGGTCAAGGGATATTGTAAAGGGCTAGAACTGAGCAATGCACTTGGACGATGAAGCACGTGAGACTAATTGCCAATTGGACGGTTCCCTATTAACTTGTTTAAGGTTGACCCTCCCCAGCTGTTCTGTGCTGACTTGATTGGTGAGACAAAGAGAGGGAAGTGACTTGTGTGAGAGGAGTAAGAGAAACTTGGGTGGTGGAACTCACGCTCACTTGCACTCGTGACCTGGCGTTGGGGGCGACGGTAAAGATCTAGAATAAAGACGTTTAGTGATCCTGACTCCTGCTGATTTCTGGAAAGATAGAGTTCCAGCATTTGGCGTCCAACGTGTGGCTGGCACCCTACTTCCACCAAAGTCCTCCTGTGACCAGGAGATTAGGTAAGTATTCTAATAGAAATAAGGAACTTACCTTGTTAAGGACTAAATCAGCAATCTCTAGTAACTGAGATGGGGCAGATGTTAGGTAAATCCTGGGCCTCAGCTGACCCTGCTCCAACCCCAGCCCCTGCCTCATCCAGCAATGCTATAGAGGATATAATTAAGATAATTGATGAGAAAAGTTTACTTGTTCCCATCCCACAAATGAATAATCTCTTACACTCATTGATTCGCACGTCCCCTTGGTTCTTAAATGAAGAAAAACTACGTATAGATAAATGGAAGCTAGTGGGACTTGAAATGAAAGAATTTTACTCAAAAAATGGGAATTGTCAAATTTTCCCAGAGGTATTTTACCTATACAACTTGATTCTATTAGACTTAAGCTATCAGGAAGAGTTTAGAAGAAGGAAGAGTTCTAAAAAGGCTCAGAGAAGAAAGCGTGAGGAACAAAAGATAGAAGATAGGCAAACTCAGGACATTGCCAGAGGGCAAGGGGATTTGAATGAGGAATCTGAGTGTGTAGACTCTGATTGTCCAGAAGAAATTTCAACCCCACCTAGAGAGCAGATTATTGATCAGCCCACATCCACTCCACCTTCAGGGACGGAGGGAGGAGGAGTAGTGGGAGGGGCGGTGACCTCATCAGCGCCCCCCCCCTCCTCCCACACAGAGCCCCCCCTCCCAACAACTGCCCACTCCTGTAACTAGATTAGAAAGAGGGCTTATTGAAGCAATTGAAAATGGAAAAGAAGTAGATAATGATTTCAAACTTCAAATTTTTCCCGTCATTCAACAGCGTAATTCTGCAGGTCAAGAGAGTAGAAGATATGCTCCTTTTA
The DNA here is from genome assembly GCF_048593235.1 of Sminthopsis crassicaudata. Lineage (NCBI taxonomy): Eukaryota > Metazoa > Chordata > Mammalia > Dasyuromorphia > Dasyuridae > Sminthopsis > Sminthopsis crassicaudata. The sequence continues at coordinate 86,725,988 of NC_133619.1, read as the reverse complement.
ATATGGATGTCCTTAAAAACCTGAAAAAATCTTGCACTGTCTTTGGGGCTACATCAGATTATGTTAAGATGTTAATACACAATTTGGCTTATGAAACCTTAACCCCTAGTGACTGGAAAGTCATTGCAAAAATGTGCTTAGAACCTGGACAAAATTTGTTGTGGTTTTCTGAATTTACTGAGCTCTGTAGAATTCAAGCCCAACAAAATAGTCAAAGTGCAGCTAATACTTCCATCACCTATGACCTACTAATGGGTATAGGTTCTTATGCAGACGCTTTGGTACAGATTAATTACTCCATAACAGCATTTGAACAAATTTCTCTCTGCTGCTATCAAAGCATGGGCTTCTCTCCCCAGTAAAAACTACAAGGGTGAGACCTACACAAAAATTGTACAGGGACCAAATGAACCTTTTGCTGATTTTGTGGCATGTTTGCAGACAGCTGTCATACAGACTAATGGTGAAAATGAAGTAACAGACACTTTGGTAAGGCAACTTGCTAGAGACAATGCCAATGAGGTTTGTAGAAGGATTATACTAGGACTACGTAAGGATGCTCCTTTAGAGGAGATCATAAGACGCTGTGCCGCAATGGGCACAAATACCTTTTATAGCCAGGCTATGGTGCAGACTTCCCAAGATCCCAACATGGGGAGACAGGATCCCTTTTGGCAAGGGGTTTCCCGAGAGACTCGTCAATGCTTTCAATGCGGTAAAGTAGGCCATTTGAAAGCTCAATGTTGGCATAGAGACAGAGTAAGAAGACAGGCTGGGAGAACAAGACCCAAAACCCCATGTCCAAAATGCAACAGAGGACTCCATTGGGCCTCAGAGTGTACACTGATTCAGGGAAACAGAATGAGGGGCCCAGCTCCAGGGCCCCAAGCAAAAAACACTTGGGGCATGATGGCAGCCGATGCCACACCCAGAGAGTGCCTCCAAGTCCAATACCCAGACATGACCAATCAGCCAGGAAGCCATCTGAGGGGAGAAAGGGACTACAATTAGGGAGGATAGAGTTGTATGCAGCTGGGACAATTGAGATACCCCCTGGAGAGGTGAAATCTGTTCCTCTCCAACCTATGGATCCCTTGCCTCCAGGCACAGTAGGCTTGACCATTTCACCTCCTGAGAGTACTTACAAGACAGTGTTCATTCATACACTGATGTGGGAAACTGGGGAATGTGTAGATAATATCCCAGTCACTAACACAGGTAGACAATGTGTGACTTATCAACCAGGGGAAGAAGTAGCATTGGGTTTATTGATACAGACTCCTAATAAGCAACCTGGTAACAGTCACCCATGTTCTAACTCCAAGCAGAAAAACCCAGGAATATACTGGGCAGCAGCTGTGACAGCTGACCGACCTATGCTCACCATCTATATAAATGGCATAGCATTAGAAGGACTGGTGGACACAAGTGCAGATCACACAGTCATTAGAGGTGCCAACTGGCCCAGTCACTGGCCAAAGAATAAGGCAGACACCTACATGTCTGGGGTAGGAGGATCAATAACAGCTGAAGTGAGTGCTACCCCTTTAAGATGGGTATTTGAAGGTGAAACAGGAGTTTTTACTCCTTTTATAGTTGAAAAAATCCCCATCAATCTGTGGGGAAGAGACATTTTACAACAATTAGGGTTAAAAATGAGTACTTCGGTTTTTTAGGCAGGGCTGCTGTTGAAGGCCTGCCAACACTTTCACCTGTTCCTATCCAGTGGAAAACTGATACACCAGTGTGGATAGAACAGTAGCCCTTAGATAACAATAAAATTCAGGCCTTACTAGATATAGTACAGGAACAACTTGATCAAGGACACTTACAACCTTCTCTAAGTCCTTGGAATTCCCCAGTATTTGTTGTAAAAAAGAAATCTGGAAAATGGAGAATGTTGACTGATTTAAGAAAGGAAAATGAACAGATGGAAACTATGGGAACTCTTCAACCTGGACTTCCATCTCCTACTCAGTTGCCTAGAGAATGGCCTCTGTGGGTTATAGACATTAAGGATTGTTTCTATTCTATCCCTCTAGATAAGAAGGATATGAAAAGATTTGCCTTTTCAGTGCCCAGCATTAACTTAGCTGAGCCTTATAAAAGATATGAATGGACAGTTTTGCCACAGGGAATGAAAAACAGCCCTACTATGTGTCAAATGTATGTTGCTGCTGCTCTTAGTCCAGTAAGAAAAGCATTTCCAAAAGTAATGTTATTACATTACATGGATGATATATTGGGATGTGCACCTGAGGAACAAATGTTAGAGGCATGTCTACAAAAAACCATAGAAACACTAAGGAATTATAAATTGCACATAGCTCTAGAAAAGATTCAAAGACATGCTCCTTTTCAATATTTAGGATATGAAGTATATCCTAAGGTGCTTACAGTACAAAAACTCTCCTTAAGAACAGAGAAGCTAAACACCTTAAATGACTTCCAGAAATTGATAGGAGATATCCAATGGATGTGTCCCATCATAGGCTTGACTACCTGTCAATTGCAACCATTGTATGACATTTTAAGGGGAGACAGTGCTTTAAATTCACCACGCCAGCTTACAAAAGAAGCTCAAGAGGCTTTGAGACAAGTTGAACTGGCTTTATCCAATGTGGTTGAAAGAGTCACTCAAAAACCCTTGGAAATATCAGTTTTTGCTACACAAGAGGCCCCCACAGCAGTCCTTCATCAAGGAGACAGTGTGATAGAGTGGGTGAACCTCCCAGCACAACCAGAACAAAGCCTTATTCCTTACCCAGAGCTTGTGGCTAGAATTTTATTAAAGGCCATTAAACGAGCAGTACAATTATCTGGGACAAGACCTGACAAGATATATACCTTTTATACTAATGCACAAGTTAATGTGTGCTGCAAAACCATCCCAGAGTGGCAAATTTTATTAACCATGGCTCCAAATTTTGCACATGGATCTCCATTAAAGATAACCAGACTGCTACATAATTGGCAATGGATTCTTGAAGAAAAGGTTTCTAAAGTTCCTCTTAAAGGACCAACTATCTTTACAGATGCATCCAAACATAATATTTGCGCTGTGTATTCTCGTGACTTAACTATAAAGAAAGTAATCAGAACTCCTTTTCGGTCCACTCAGCAGAATGAATTGTATGCAATCATTCTAGCTCTTGCTTATTATCCGGGAGACATAAATATAATATCTGATTCAGCCTATTCAGTAGGTGTGGTACAAAGAATTGCCACAGCCCAAATAAAATTTGTAGCCTCCAATATATATCAGCTCTTTAAAGAGCTTCAAGAGCAAGTGAGAAAGCATCCAGGTAAGATTTATATTTTGCATGTCCACTCCCATAGTGGACTTCCAGGTCCTATTTTTGATGGTAATTCAAAGGCAGATAGCCTTCTAACCATGCTGGCCAGTACTCCTTTATTTCAAGAAGCACAAGAGTCTCATTCTAAATATCATCAGGCTGCCCGAGCTTTACGTTTGCAGTTTGGAATAACAAGAGAAGAAGCTAGGAGCATAGTAAAAGCCTGTACAGCTTGCCTTCCTTTCCATGCTCCTACACTCCCTCCAGGGAAGAATCCTCGTGGTTTGAGACCTAATGAAATTTGGCAAATGGATGTGACCCATTATAAATCTTTTGGTCGTCTATCTTTTATCCATGTCGTGGTAGACACCTTTTCAGGATTCACATTTGCAATGCCAGCAGCAAAAGAGACAGCCTGAGTGGTCACCGAATTCCTTATACAAGCATTTGCAATTATGGGTGTTCCACAAGCAATAAAAACAGACAATGGACCTGCATATACATCTAAACATTTTACACACTTTTGTGCACAGTATAAGATTTTACACACCACGGGCATACCCTTTAATCCTCAAGGGCAGGCAATAGTAGAGAGAAGAAACAGAGATATTAAGACACTCCTCCAAAAACAAAAGAAAGGGGGAGCCACGGGTAACCCTAGAGAACTTCTAAATTTAGTTCTCTATACCATTAATTTTTAAATTTTTGACAAAGATGCACTGGCTCCAGCAGACAGGTTTTATAACTCACCGGAAGGGCAGTGTCCACTGCGAGCAGCTCCACTGTCTTTAGATAATCGCCAAGTGATGTGGAGAGACCCAGAAAGTGGTGAATGGAAGGGACCAGATAGGTTAACTGCTTGGGGGAGAGGGTTTGCTTGTATCTCTACAGATGGAGAAGGAATCAGATGGGTGCCAACGAGCCGTATTCGCCTTGTCCATCGGAGAGAGACAGAGCAGACCCTTGAAACGAAGGAGAAGGCCCAAGAAACATCGGGTGGTTCCGTTGCTGACTGTGCCCACCACTGAAAGAACCTGGCAGTTATGGCGTTTGACCCATAGACATCAAAAACTGTTGGACTTGAAAATCCTCAGGAATCATTGGATTCTCTGAGACATCATAAGACTATTGTAGGACTTGAAAGTCTCAGGAATCATTAGATTCTCTGAGACACCATAAGACTATTGTAGGACTGAAATCCTCAGGAATCATTGGATTCTCTGAGACATCATAAGACTATTGTAGGACTGAAAGTCCTCAGGAATCATTAGATTCTCTGAGACACCATAAGACTGTTGTAGGACTGAAAGTCCTCAGGAATCATTGGATTCTCTGAGGCATCATAAGACTATTGTAGGACTGAAAGTCCTCAGGAATCATTGGATTCTCTGAGGCATCATAAGACTGTTGCTGGACTTCAAAATCTTGTGGGGATCATTGGATTCCCTAACATATAAAAAGACTGATGTGGGACTTCAAAAACTTGTGGGAATCATTGGATTCCCTAACATATAAAAAGACTGATGTGGGATTTCAAAAACTTGTGGGGATCATTGGATTCCCTAACAGTGAAGCAATGGACAATAGATTGGTTTTGGACTATCTCTTGGTCGCTGAAGAAGACGTATGTGTGTCTGGTGTCTACATACCCTCCTTCTAGGACTTCTGGAAATCTCTTACAATACCATGTTGATTTATATTGTTTGTTATGTCACTATTTGCATGTACAATTCCTGTTTGTTACACCACATCGAGTCTGCACTGATTGTGGGGAGAGTCACCACTAATAGCCTCTGTGTTATTGCTATGTGCTTGTGTAATAACTCCCATGCTGATGGGTTTGTGCATACTTGTCTCTAATAAGGCCCTTCAATCCAGAAACCCGCTAGCAAATCCCCACTTCTCTTTGGTGCTTCTCATCTCCCTTCCTGAGATGTCAGGGAGGGCGTGATTATCTCCTTTTTAGTGCTTTCATCTCCCCTCCTGAGAAGTCAGGGGGGACGTGATCACCAACTTTTTGGGGTTCTCATCTCCCTGAAAAGTCAGGGATGGCGCGACCTCCTGTGGTCTAAAACAAAAGAAAGCGGGATATTGTAAAGGGCTAGAACTGAGCAATGCACTTGGACGATGAAGCACGTGAGACTAATTGCCAATTGGACGGTTCCCTATTAACTTGTTTAAGGTTGACCCTCCCCAGCTGTTATGTGCTGACTTGATTGGTGAGACAAAGAGAGGGAAGTGACTTGTGTGGGAGGAGCAAGAGAAACTTGGGTGGTGGAACTCACGCTCACTTGCACTTGTGACCTGGTGTTGGGGGCGACGGTAAAGATCTAGAATAAAGACGTTAAGTGATCCTGACTCCTGCTGATTTCTGGAAAGATAGAGTTCCAGCAGGATATGAACAGACAATTATCAGATGATGAAATTGAAACTATTTCCACTCACATGAAAGTGTTCCAAATCACTACTGATCAGAGAAATGGAAATTAAGACAACTCTGAGATACCACTACACACCTGTCAGATTGACTAAGATGACAGGAACAAATAATGATGAATGTTGGAGGGGATGTGGGAAAACTGGGACACTGATACATTGGTGGAGTTGTGAAAGAATCCAGCCATTCTGGAGAACAATCTGGAATTATGCCCAAAAAGTTATCAAACTGTGCATACCCTTTGACCCAGCATTGCTGTTATTGGGATTATATCCCAAAGAAATACTAAAGAGCGGAAAGGGACCTGTATGTGCCAAAATGTTTGTGGCAGCTCTTTTTGTTGTAGCTAGAAACTGGAAGTTGAATGGATGTCCATCAATTGGAGAATGGTTCGGTAAATTGTGGTATATGAAGGTTATGGAATATTATTGCTTTGTAAGAAATGACCAGCAGGAGGAATACAGAGAGGCTTGGAGAGACTTATATCAACTGATGCTGAGTGAAATGAGCAGAACCAGAAGATCACTATACACTTCAACAACAATACTGTATGAGGATGTATTCTGATGGAAGTGGAAATCTTCAACATAAAGAAGATCCAACTCACTTCCAGTTGATCAATGATGGACAGAAATAACTACACCCAGAGAAGGAACACTGGGAAGCGAATGTAAATTGTTAGCACTACTGTCTATCTACCCAGGTTACTTATACCTTCGGAAGCTAATAATTAATGTGCAACAAGAAAATGGTATTTACACACATATATTGTATCTAGGTTATATTGTAACATATGTAAAATGTATGGGATTACCTGCCATCGGGGGGAGGGAGTGGAGGGAGGGAGGGGATAATTTGAAAAAATGAATAAAAAAAAATCATCTATGAGAGAAGCTAGAGGAAAAATCTGGCTAAGAAACATCAATAGGTAAAGATTAATCTGCACAGGTCAATGACAAATTTGCAGAAACTGTAACATTATTGTTCATTATTGTGACAAGACAATATGAAGGTATTTTTTTCTATTTTTTCAAAAACTCAGTAATGTAATTTTAAATATTAAGCTACTATGTTTTTCTTCCTTTTTATTATAATATTTTATGATTTTTTCACCATCATGATTATACAAGATGTTCCAAAAATGATGCTGTGTTGTTATTGCTAACTTTTCATAACCCCATTTGGGGTTTTCTTGGCACAGATACTGGAGTGGTTAGCCATTTCCTTCTCTTGATCATTTTACAGATGAGAAAACTGAGGCAAATGGGATTAAGTGACTTGCCTAGGGTCACACAGCTAGTTCATGTCTAAGGTCATTTTTGAACTCAGGCCCTCCTGATTTGAAGGCCAGCACTCTGTCTACTGCACCAGTAGTTGGTCTACTCCAAAAGTTTTAGAACATTTTTAAGTTATTAAAACTTGGGACTGCACTAAGACTTTTGAGGTTGTGTGTGTATTTGTATGTACACACATATAGGTGTAAGTACATAAATGCATATACATATACATATATGTAAATATATTTATATCTACACAAAGAGATATGCATATACAATTTTACATGCGTGTATACATATGTGCACAATATTTACATATCATACATAGGGTATCCCCCAAATCTTGATGGTTGTATATATGTATGTATTTGTGTATATTTAAATATAGATAAGCATATGAATTACACACATATAACCATTCCGGTCACTTTGCCAAGAAAACTCCAAGGACAGCAATGGTGGTCAATGGTCAATGGGTCCAGAAGAGTCAGATACAGCTGAAAAACAACAATGTATATGCACAGCAGCACATATCAATGCCAATAAAAGAAGCAGTTCGTTGTCTGCCTTTCCTTTCTGACCAAAAAAAAAAAAAAAAAAAGAATAGTCGTTTGGGCTTTTCTTTGTCTTTGATGGTGGGACACCATTTACTTTTGGGTTTCTTCTTTTACACATCTTTATCCCACCTGTATATATGTTGATCCTTCAAGATGGAAAACCACATTTTAAAATTGGGAAGGATACCTTCACATATGTTGAAATGAACATAAATGTATCACACTAACATGTGAAAACATGGTTGTTCAGATGCTTCCTTTTATTATGAGGAGAAATCATTTCTGTCAATCTGACATCAATACCGTATCATTTCTCCATAATGAAAGGATGTGGGGAGTGTTTTTATTAAGATAGAAAAGGCTCTTGATGAATTGAGAATCAGGAAAATCTGGGTTCTAGTTATGAATCTGACACTTAATATTTATGTGACTTTCTATAAGTCACAACTTAACTCACATTTTCCTCATTCTAAAAATAAGGTGGAATAGAAAATTCCAAGTTTTTTTTTTTTATTTCACTAAGAATCAGCTTTTTCAATTTTCAAATGAAGACATTAGTCTCTATGAGTTCCCTTCCAGATCATAAAGCCTCTGGACCCAATTTTGTGGGTCCATAGTGCATAGAACACTGGGCCTGGGGTCAGGAAGATTCATATTCAAGAGTTCGAATCCATATTTGGGCACTTAAGTAGGAGTGTAACGCTGACTGAGTTTTTAAGTTACAACCAATTCATTATCAGAGGCCTATTCTTCAGCTTTGCAAAGGTTTGAAAAACTGATAACTGAAAGCCCAATATGTGTCATACCAGGAGGGGGGGTTGGAATTTAGACTGGAGAAAAATCATACTGAGGACCCGAGACAAGGCTAATTTTAAGTTCAAGGTGAATTAAAGGACATAATTTATCCCATATAAGATTAATATTCAAAATCTCACAGGCAAATAAAACAGCAATTTGGGCCTTGATCAAGATCAGGTCCTGATGGCATCATTTCATTGTCCTAACAGTCATAACATTTATCCTTTCCTCCAGAAAAAGCTGATTCTGGATAAGCTGGCAAAAGATTTTAATATATCAAAATAGTAAATAGGGAAAGGATGTAGTTTATTTAAATTGTTATATTTATTTAAATTAATTGAGACTTCATACTAAAGTGGATTTTGTGTCAAAACACCTAGGCTAAACCCTGATTTTCTCATTTACTGGCTGTGTGACACTGGGCAAGTCATTGAAAGACCATGGGACTCAGTATACCTGTTCAATTGCATTGGATTTTTCAATTGCTAACATTGATGTCCTAATGTCAGGATGTTTGTAAACCAAAATACCAGTTAGTATCTGAATCTAGTTCTATGTTAAATATGGTAAATAAAGAAAATAATAAAAAAGAAAGAAAAACATTTTTAAAAATGACTATAAGGCAACAATATAATGGAATCAAGAATGTTTCCAGGTGCAAGTATGCTGGAATCTGAGAGCTGCTTGGCACTTGGGAAACAAGCTAGGAAATTGCAAGGATGGAAATGTCTTACAGAAGACACCTACCAGAATTACTGATGAAATCCTTCAGGTGCACACCTGACATGTGAGTGCCAAGGCAATTTTGGGAAGCCAAAACAGAATGCCAGAATCTATCACAGTAAGTATTTGTAGATATTAACCAAAAAAAGCCAATGTGATCTATCCCAAGAATGATCTGCTCTGGCAGAACAGGTTCACTGGGCACCAACTTCTGATGTGAATGACAAGAGCAAAAATCTATTTGTCTCAATCAGTAATATTTTAAATACAGGCTTTTAGCTTAATGGCCTGTTAAAGGACCTTGCTTCAAATTGTCAATACAGATCTATGACAAAATCTTCAGAAAGTACAGAAACTTTACTTCAAATTTTTTTCTCCAAATATTTCTTCATAAGACCTTTTATTAGAACTACTGGCAAGTAGAAAAAATGACTAATTTTTTAATTTCCTTTACCTAATATGGGTTTCTTGGGTAAAGAATAAAATGTATAAATGGAGATATGAGAGAATGAGTTGAAATCTGTCCTCAAACTCGTACTAGCTGTATGACCTTGGCCAAGTCACTTAACCCTGTTTGCCTCAGTTTTCTCATCTGTAAAGGAAATGGCAAACTACTTCAGTGTCTTTGCCAAGAAAATCCCAAACAGGATCATGAAAACTGAAAAATTAAAAAACAACTGAACAACAGCAGTAATTGCAGTTAAATTTGACAGGAAACATATCTAGTTTCCTCATCTACAAAAAAGGAGCTAGACTAGATCAAATTTAAAGATTTTTTTAAGGTAAAAAATTTATGAAGACAATTAAGAGTGAGAAAGGATCTTAGAAGATAATCTAATTCAGCTTCAGCTCTAACGAGGTTAGATAAGTCTTGCTAAATGCCATATAGTTTATAAGCAGCAGAAATGAGGTTACTATACTAGACCAGTTCATAATATAAGGCTTTGGCCTAAAATATCTTCTCCATAAACTATTATGTTGCAATAGAAGAACAATGAATTGAGAGACTTGGGTTCAATTTTAGATGCTATCTCTTAGCTACTTCTCTAGGTCTCAATTTTCTTCTGTGAAAATAAGGGGTTAATTAAATGATTGCTTATATGTCTCTCACTCCCTTTCTCCTCTTCTTCCAACCCTGGAATGAGGTATTCCTTTAGTATCACTATTGTAAATTAAGACAAAATAAACAAGCAAATAAACAAACAAAACCAACAACTAAAAATAAGAGATTATAAAAATATATTTAATTGTTCTGAATCATTTCAAGTACTTAATCTGAAATGAACCAAAACTCAAGGTACTGAAAAACCTCTTGGGAATGTTTGTTGAATAAATGCCAGTGATTTCTGGAAGCTCTTGGAAAATGGAAGTGGTACTCTAAGTCTGGAAACAGGTGATTGTTGTCCCGATTTTCCAAAATGGAAAGAAGGTAGACTTGTGGTAAAATTCTGGGTATATCAAAGGGATGGTTTGTAAACAATTAGAAAGCGAAAGTGTGATCACTCCTAGCCAGCACCAGTTTCATTGAGAACATGTAATGTTAAACTAATTTTTTGACTTTTGAAGGTTCCTAGGATATTAATCAGAAGAAGAATGCTTTTGATTATCTTATGTTTTGACAAAGTATTTTATAAAGTCTTTTTTTCTTGTGCTATATATCCTTGTGGGCAAGAGGGGAATGATATGGGTTGTATGACAGTACAAGAAGATTAAGACCAGACCCAAATTGTTCTAAATCAATGTCAGTTTAGAAGCAGATCTCTAATGAGATCTCCAAAGTTCTGTCTTTGGCCCTATATTGTTCAACATTTTTGACAATGACTTGGATAAAAACTTAGATGAGTGCTTATTAAATTGCAAATGATGCAAAGTGGAGAGGGAGACATGCTACTGATGTTGGGATCTATGTTGTAAATAATTAAATAGGATATGCACAAGATGGAAAATCCTTCCTACTGGGCCCAAGCTTGCTTGGAAATTCTGTTCTGGTTCTGTGCCAGAAAAACAAAAGTGCTCAGTAAGTAATTTTTGAAGAAAAGAATAGTTTTTACAGACAGACTCATATGAAAGGAAAAAAGGCTGACAAAATCACAAAATAAATAAATAAGTATAGGTTTGTATATTCTATGAACAAAAGAATGAATGAAGGGAATATTTTACTTTTGCTTTTATAGACCTAGTATCTAGCAGACATTAAGTGTTTAATAAACACATGTTAATTAATTAAGTGATGGTTATACATTCAAAACAATAAGAACCTTGAGAACAGACAACTTACCTTTAGAAAAGTAGAAACACCAGTCCAGGGTTTTGTACCACGGACCTCTTTGGCAATCTGGTGAAACCTCTTTAGAATAATGCATTATATATGCATTACAAAGGAAATATACTGAAATATACTTATCAAAATTTTTAAAATGAGCTCTTGGGTTCCTTTTTAAGAACACCAGCCCTTAGAGAAACCTATTGTATAATAAATTAGGTATAATGGTCTAAAGAGCAGGACAACATGCATAATACAAGATATTCTATGACATTACAATGTTCCATCTCCCATTGGTCTTCTTGGAACTGCTGTTTACAGATATAAAATTAAAACTCTAACTGCCTCTTTGCAATCTGAATATGTGGGGCTCCAGGTTGGTTAGAAGTATTTTCAGTCCAACATTTAGGCATCAAAGCTAACAGCATGAATATTCATCTACCAACATAAGAGTTGAGCAATCTCAGGAAGTCACTGATGGACAGGAATCCTATCTCCTTTTATATGAAACATAAAGTATCCCATGCAAATGGCACTCAAGCAATCTAAATGACAAGTGGTAAACAAACTTGCGGTACCTACATTTGCATCCTCGTGGCTGTGGCCATTGGTCTCGGCTAATTCCTTGGCACTTTTCAACTGCAAAGTGTAAGGAGAAAGGACGACAAATAAACAAGCATTACTTGAGAGTATGCTACCCTGACGGTTAACTCTGATTTATCTGAGGCTGCATTTTATAAGGCTTCCAATGAGAAAAGCAGATGGGCTGCATAATTCTAATGAGCCTTTCTGAAACCAGTTTGAAACCAACATGCTCTGAAGGTTGATTAGTTGTTATATATACACACACACACATACAAGTCCTGGACATTATTGTTTTTAATAATAACATTACTAAGTGGTTTCAAAGTCATAAAGTAGAAAAAAATAGCTCTCAAGAATAATAAATGATTCCATTTATTATTCTTATTGCTATTAATTTAAACTCTGCAGTGTTTTCAAGTTGCCACTAGCTCAATGGTGTTGTACTAATCATTATTTTTGAATGATATATTTGTTTTGGGATATTTAAAATACCCCTGTTACTGTTCAGACCCTCCTTGAGACTATCTCAATACATACAATTGCTTCCTGGGGTAGAGCAGGAGGAGGAAGAACTGGGAAGATTTGGTCACTGATGCATTTAGAGAAAGGCAATTTTTCAGATGAGATTTTAAACAGTGAACACTTGGAAATGCCAGTCTTCCTCCTAGAAGGCTCACAAATAATCAGTTATCAAGAGTTTCCGGAAACCCTTTAATTGGCATTTCACCCTAGTCTGACTGAAAGCAGATATTTGGGTGGAGGAAACAAAGGAGGGGTAGACCATCCTTCCAGCTGTCTGCCTACATTTCCTTCTGCTTTATACAGGTCTGTCATCTTTTATGCCCAATATAAAAAAGCTTCATGGTGAGAGATAAATGCTCAAAGTGTAGATGGGGAAAAAAAAGAAAATGACAAGACTCTTGCATATATATATCACCATTGGGTAAGATCTAAAACATCTGCTATTTCTGGTTATTTATGTATTTTACCTACTCTAGTTTCCTTAAAGCTGACCCATAATCATAGCCTGAAAGTCCGACTGACTTGACTCTGAGCATGAGAAAGCTTTCAAAAATCAGGAAGGGAACTAGGGGCAGCTGGTTCCCAGACCAAAAAGCTTGTCTACTTTGCTTGAATGTCATATCCATGACTGAGCCACCTAGCTGCCCTTCTTCATGAGTTCAAATACAGCCTCAGGTAATAGCTGTGTGACCCTGCATAAGTCACCTAACCCTATTTACCTTGGCTTCCTCATCTGTAAAATGAGCTTGGGCAGGAAATGGCAAATCTGGGAGTGGTTTGAGTATCTCTGCCAAGAAAACCCAAAGGGAGTCAAGCAAAGTTGGACATGACTAAAAATGCCAGAACAACAAAACCCACCAATAGGGACACAAAGAAAGTTCTTCTGATAGCATGTCCAAAGTCTCTTCTGTGTGTGTGTGTGTGTGTGTGTGTGTGTGTGTGTGTGTGTGTGTGTATTTACGAGAGTGGAGAAGGAAAAATAAGGAATAATTTGAGTGATGGGGAGCTATCATTATTTAGAGGGAAATAAGACATAGGAGTCAATGTGTAAGCAACCATAATAGCTTGATAATCTGAGGGAGAAATTAAGAGCAAATTCTCTATGGGGGCCAGTGCTTGGGTCAGAGCCTGCTGCTGACCCAGTCTTTTCAGTCATTCTCCAACTCATGACCACAAGTTTAAATAGAAAAATCAATAAAATATCCCAAAATTCAGTACTGCCTATAAAGTTCCTTGAGGACAAGCATTATATCTTTTTCATGAAAGATCATTCCCTTCATTAATGTTATCTAAAATCATTCCTTGAGTCCGTAGTGTCTACAAAAGCAAGATGAAGGGACTACAGAAAGAACAGTGAGGCAGGAAATGAAGAAGCATTTATTGATGATAATGACAGTATCCAATACTCATTCATCAGGCCTTTAGGAAGCTATTTATGCACTCCATTAAAGACTATACAGAATTCATTTGCATATTCATCTCCAGTTCATATTTTCTCCTGCCCATATTTGATGAGGAAATATCCTCTTTTTTTTCCTTCCACATAAATACCTTTGAGAGGCTATTGTGGAACAAGTTTGAATGGGCACTTTAGCCTCCAGATTTTCAGTCTGCAGTTCAAGGGAATAACAGTACTCTCAAGTGCCACGGCTGTGGAAACTCCTGTAATGGCAGTCTCTAGGATTTACAGCTACTCAGAACGTTTTACTTCTCAAAACCTCAGTTTCTTCATATGTAATATGAATATATGGTCTGCCTTAAATTTTATAAGTAAAGATGAAGTCAATAATGGCCTTTGGACCTGAAGGTATATGGCCAGCATCTCATAGCACCCTATATACTAGGACTTTTTGTGCCTATGCGGACCATCACACTTGACCTCTCTACCAATTAGATTTATGCTTTCTTGATGTCTTTTGCTTGAAAATCACTACCCTCAATTTGAAGAATGGAATAATTCTTGAATTGCTTTTTGTTGTTGTTTTTAAAGAATTCTTTATCACTGAATGGAAGTTAAGCTAAAGATACCAATCTTGTTTGATATGGAATCTCAAATGTGTTATATAGGGACCAAACAAGTTATGTGAGGTTATTCAGAATTTTTTTCTAGGGACTAAGAAGCAATCTTTGACTTCTAATTCAGTGTTATAATCTGGAACAATCATGTCAATAAACCTATTTTATCAGAGGCTTGACCTTTGGAGGGGATTCCAGAATTAGGATAAGGAATCACTAAACTAAGGGACATTGAGAAGGATTTTTCAGAAGATTACCTATCCTGTTGGATGACTAAATATCTTTTTTTGAACATCTATATCAAGATATTTTTTGAAGAATCGTTTCCAACAATCTTCAATATAAGGATATTCTTCTAATCTAAACCATGCATGGAAAGACCAAAGCCAATTTCTCTTTGTTCTATTCTTCTAGAAATGGAAAACAGCTGGCCCACAGCCTCATCTACATAATGAATAACCTCTTATGTGCTTGAAGACCATTATCTACTTGTCCTCTGCCTTCTTCCCTCTAGTTATAATATCTTTTACATATGTATGTATGTGTATAACTAATTTCCGCAAACTTTCTCCATAAATACCTTATTTTCCATCACTATAATTATTTTTACAGTCCCAATCCAAGCTCTGCATTTACTGTCTAGGGGTACCCAGGGCATTATGCCCAACCCTGAGTATAATTTTTCTATATCTTCTTTTTTTGTTCTAATTAGTGTATCCCAAAATTTATTAATGTTCCCTGGGCTATTTCAAAACTCAGAATCTACCTTAATGATTGGAACTGGAACTTTCTAATCAAACTGAAGAATTTGTGTAACCTTTATCACCAGGAGGAAAATAAAAGTTTTTTTTTATTATTAGAGTAAATAAATTTTAGAGCTGTAAAAAAAAATGAAATAGTTAAAGAGAACAAAACATAGTATGAACACATAGTAGGTCTTTAATGTTTGCCAGATGCTTTTACTGATCATCTCTTTCTGTACAATTCAAAAGATGAGGCTAAAACTTTCAGATATGGTTTCCAGGTCTGTTTTATATTTTGATAGCTAGGGGTAAATGGGATTCATTTTATTTTTCAGTTCACTCTA
This sequence comes from Sminthopsis crassicaudata, assembly GCF_048593235.1. Taxonomy (NCBI): domain Eukaryota; kingdom Metazoa; phylum Chordata; class Mammalia; order Dasyuromorphia; family Dasyuridae; genus Sminthopsis; species Sminthopsis crassicaudata. The sequence continues at coordinate 86,710,427 of NC_133619.1, read as the reverse complement.
ATTCATTCTCTCATATAGATCCATAGCAATTATAATAAGATAAATAAGGCTTTTGTTTTAGTAAGTAACTCTCTTTCCCAGAAGTTTCCAATAGTTCGAAATAATGCTCTCAAAAATCTCCTTGAAAATTCAGAAGCACATATCAGCTTACTTGCTGTCTTGCTTGGGGACAAGGGAAGTAAAGGAAGGAAGGAGAAAAATTTGGAATTTTCCAAAAATGAATGTTGAAATCTTTACATGTAGTTGGAAAAATAAAATATTACTAAAAATTAAAAAAAAATTCAGAAGCACTTATTTCAAGAAAATGGTGGCTACAAAATTAATTGCATTGAATCAAGTCATTCTTTAAAATGTATATGAAATCACTAGGCTGAGATTTAGCTGGAAATACTTTCTCTTTATGAAATATCACAGATATTTCATATACACATACATATATAATATATGCATATGTTTACACAATGTTTGTATGTTGTCTCCTACCTCATTGTATTGTGAATTCTTTTAGGGCAGGGATTATTTTTGCTTTTCTTTGTATCCCTAGTATTTAGCCCAGTGCTTGACAGACACATAGTAGGTATTTAACAAATGCTTGTTGATTTTATTCCTTAGAACCAATAATTACAGTGGAAAAAATAATAATAACCCTAAATTTGATAAGATCCAAAAGATTGGGCTTGCTCTCTGCAATTTCTTTTAACCTAATTATCCATTAGGTCTCTGATAGGGAACAAAGATCAGTGCTGAAAATACATTTCATGAGCTTTCCCTGCCTTCCGACAGTTAAGTGCCCTCCTTCTCCAATACTGGAGATGGAGGGTTCAGGTTTCCCTGAGCTGCTGAGTGATCCATCTTCCCTGGCTGTAAGACAATACTTTCAAATCCACTTATCAATGTCAGGCCACACTTTAGTATCAAAGAAAGCCCGAATGGAATGATCAGATTTACTGACTTTATAGAAGAGGTTTGCTTCTCACTGTAGTTAGATAAGTCCCCTGATACCCAGGTGTTTTTTTTTTTTTAAGTCACCATGAATCAATCTTTTGTATACATGTGTCTGCAGAAAGACCATAGTCTACGCTAACCTCATTTTCCTCACAATTAGACTTAAAAGGAAACAATTGTCTATTTTGAAATTGGTTTGCTTTCCCAATATTTTTTAAACTTTATCACAATTCATTTGTCTTCTGGGAGAGAACCTTCACACATCACTGGTATGCGTTGCCTTTTGAGGTATTGAATTGAGGACAAAGGCAGCAGGCCCTGGGATTGCAAATTCCACCCAGCTAAGACAGGAGGGGGTTGACAAGGTATAGGCAAATTATACTGTAGATTAACTTCTGCCGATATTTGTACAAATGAAGCACAAGGGAGACATACAAATGTGTCTGAATTGACAGATAAATTAGAGTTGTCCCATTCATTTAATAGCTTACCTGCTCCTGTAGAACTTTCAATAATGCTTGTGTGTGACTTTGTTCTTCCTTTGCCTGCTCCAGTTCAGACTTTTTGTTTTTCAGCTCTTCTTGGATGGTCAATAATTGCTGTGAATATAAAAGGACATTTATGATTAGGGAGTTCAGAGGCCATGGATTTTTCAAATAGTCACAACATCAATTTAATCATTAGAGAATGATTTTCTATTTTTTGTATAATTTCCCCTCTACTGCAGAGGGCTACATTTCTTAATACAAGGCTAAGTTATTTGTTGTATTAAAGCACCGAACTCTGGGGCACTATATCTTCCACGGAGGAATTGTCATATCCTTTTGAACAAATTTTTATTTGTAGAAATATAATCTGTGATTTTAAAAAACCAAGGCAAATCTTAGCAGTCATAAATAATTTTAAAAGCACAGACCTTTAATATAATTAGTCACTGGCCCAAAGACATTCCATTCTCTGTAAGATTATATTCTATGAAGCTACCATACCAAGTTGCTGGAAATGGTAAAGATCCTTCTTCCAACTCTATTTTGATGGTGATGTCTTATATTAGATCAGCAGCACTGAAGTCCAAACAGCAATCAATAGATCAGCCAAGAAAACTGCTGATACAAGCCATCAGAACACTTAGCTTTGACCCATGTGGCTATTTTTAAGCAGGAACACTGGAAGTGTTTCTGGGACTGAGGGTGTTTGTAAACTCTGGGCGGCTTCTTCCCACCCTCTGAACTGTGATTCATGTACAGGCAGGCTAACTTCAGCTGCCTGAAGCCAAGGAGGGACCAGCGCTGTTTCATTGGAGATCCTTTCACTAGAAGCTCAGAGATTTTTGAACCCAGCTCCTTGGCCCCCCAATCAGTCTCCTTCCCACTATCCCCTGCTGACTCCCACTATTCATGAACTTTAAAATAAAATCTCTTGGAAAACAATGAGTTCTTTTGAAAACAATGGATGAGTGGTTCAAAAAGGACAAATTCTATTTCTTTTGTGATTATCCATCATCAACTCTGTATTGATAATAACATGAAAACATTCAAGCATTCCTGATTCAATTACTTAGCTGTTTTAAGAGCTAAGGAGGCTTCTTCAGTGCCTCATCAAGTCTGGCTGCACAGTCACATGTTGATCATGGATACTGAATTCTTGAGGCTGAAAAATCCAACCAGAGGGATTCAAAGAAATTTCCAAAAACTTATCAGATCCAAAAAAAAGTCATCCAGAAGAAATGCCATGTGTCGCATGTATGTGACTTTTTGAACACCCAGTTTGGCTCTGTTTAGGCATTTATGGCCCTGCATTTCTAGCCTGAGTAACAAAATTTCATTTCTTTTTAAAAAATTAATTTTATAATTTAATATTTTTGACAGTACATATGCATAAGTAATTTTTTTTTAACAGTATTATCCCTTGTACTCCCTTCTGTTCCGAATTTTTCCCCTCCTTCCCTCCACCCTCCCCTAGGTGGCAGGCATTCCCATACATATTAAATATGTTATAGTATATCCTAGGTACAATATATATGTGCAGAACCAAATTTTGTTGTTGTTGTTGTTGCTGCTGCAAAGGAAGGTAAAAATAATCTGGGGAGAAAAACAAAAAAATGCTAACAGTTTACTCTTATTTCCCATTGTTCCTTCTCTGGGTGTAGCTGGTTCTGTCCATCATTGATCAATTGGAATTGGATTAGATCTTCTCTATGTTGAAGATATCCACTTCCATCAGCATACATCCTCGTACAGTATCATTGTTGAAGTGTATAACGATCCCCTAGTTCTGCTTGTTTCACTCAGCTTCAGTTGATGTAAGTCTCTCCAAGCCTCTCTGTATTCCTCCTGCTGGTCATTTCTTACAGAACAATAATATTCCATAACCTTCATATACCATAATTTACCCAACCATTCTCCAACTGATGGACATCCATTCAACTTCCAGTTTCTAGCTACAACAAAAAGAGCTGCCACAAACATTTTGGCACATACAGGTCCCTTTCCCTTCTTTAGTATTTCCTTGGGATATAAGCCCAGTAGTAGCACTGCTGGATCCAAGGGTATGCACAGATAACTTTTTGGGCATAATTCCAGATTGCTCTCCAGAATGGTTGGATTCCTTCACAACTCCACCAACAATGTACCAGTGTCCCAGTCCTCCCACATCCCTTCCAACATTCATCATTTTTTGTTCCTGTAGCCAATCTGACAGGTATATAGTGGTATCTCAGAGTTGTCTTAATTTGCATTTCTCTGATCAGTAGTGATTTGGAACACTCTTTCATTAATTTCATCATCTGATAATTGTCTGTTCATATCCCTTGACCATTTATCAATTGGAAAATGGCTTGATTTCTTATTAAATTAGAGTCAAGTCTCTGTATATTTTGGAGATGAGGCCTTTATCAGAACCTTTAACTGTAAAAATGTTTTCCCAATCTGTTACTTCCCTTCCTTGATGGCATTAGTTTTGTTTGTACAAAAGCTTCTTAATTTGATGTAATCAAAATCTTCTATTTTGTGATCAATAATGATCTCTAGTTCTCCTTTGGACACAAATTCCTTCCTCCTCCACAAGTGTGAGAGGTAAACTATCCTCTGTTCCTCTAATTTATTTATGATCTTGTTCTATGCCTAGATCATGGACCAATTTTGATCTTATCTTGGTGTACGGTGTTAAGTGTGGGTCCATGCCTAGTTTCTGCCATACTAATTTCCAGTTTTCCCAGCAATTTTTGTCAAATAATGAATTCTTATCCCAAAAGTTGGGATACAAAATTTCATTTCTTTATGTGTAAGTAGCTTTAAGAATTTCTCACTCCAATTCACTCGCCACATCATAATCACAGATATCTCCATCAGCTCATATAGTCAGTCATATAACAATTTATATGACAACCCATTAAAGGACAGAATCTAGAGAGTTTAGTCTGACACTGAAACAGCTATATACAAATAATAAATGGCTAACCAATGGGGCAAGATACAAATTCTTTCTTTTTTTCATGTTTTTCAGAAACATTCCAAAGGAGTTTGAATATCTGGCTTAGCAAATACAAGGTAAGTTTTCAGTTCATTGGGTCCTTATAAAAATTAGGGTTCGCATCCCTGTCCAAAAATTAACTAAATAAAGGGTGAGAAAACTGTATCTTCAATTTTGGTATCCTTGAATCCAATGTGTAATTCACAATAGCTTCCAACAAATGGAAAACTTATCAAGAAAGAGAATTTTTTACATAATAATCTTATTCACAGTGCTTAGCACAAGGTCAGACACAAAGCCGGCTCTCAAAAATACTTATTGATTGACTGAATTCATAAAAATTTGATGGCCTGATTACTGTCTAGATGATTTATTATTTTTTTTATAAATTCCTTCTGTCCTTGTTAATGCACAAATACAAGAAGGATCAGTAATTGAATACAGCAGGAATCTGATTGCCACAGCATGGAGAATTCTAACCCTAAGTCGAAGAGAGTTGCCTAAAGATTACAGAGAAAATAAATGATTTATGCAGGATTATAAAGCTCGCATGAGTGTTATTTGAACCTAGGTCTTTCTGACTATAAGCCCAGAAGTCTATTAACTACACCAGATTGTCCCCACAAGGAATGGCTGAGTAAATTATAGTATACGAATATAATGGGATATTATTGTTCTATAAGAACATTTCAGCAGGATGATTTTAGAGAAGCCTGGAGAGACATGAACTGATGCTAAGTAAAGTGAGTAGAACCAAGAGAACATTGTACACAGCAACAAGAAGTGATGACCAACTGTGATGGACCTGGCTCTTTTTAGTGAGGTGATTCAGGCCAACTCCAGTAAATTTGAGAGGGAGAGAGCCATTTGCATCCAGAGAGAGGACTCTGGGGACAGAATGTGGATCACAATATAGCATTTTCACTTTTTTTGTTATTGTTTGCTTGCTTTTTTCTTTCTCATCCCCCCCTCCCCGCTTTGATATGATTTTTTTCTTGTGCAGTATGATAAATGTGGAGATATATATATATATATATATATATATATATATATATATATATATATATATATATGTATATGTGTGTGTGTGTGTGTGTGTGTGTGTGTGTGTGTGTGTGTGTGTGAATTGCACATTTAACATTTATTGGATTGCTTTCTCTAAAGGAGGGGGGAGGAGGAAGGGAGGGAGGAAAATTTAGAACACAAGGTTTTGCAAGGGTGAATGCTGAAAACTATCCCTGCATGCATTTTGGAAAAAAAAAAAAAAAAAAAAAAACTAGTATTAAAACAAACAAACAGATTGGCCCCACAATACAACGTGGGTTCAAAACCTATCACAAACATTTACTGGAATGACTTAAGGCAAATAGAGGGGACTGGGCTAGACGGCCTCTGAGAGACTTTCTAACTCTAAGTGGATGACCTTTATTTAACTTTAGGACCTCAGTCCCCAGAGTCAGTCGCTTTGACAGAAAATGGCTTTTCAGTTATGTATGGCATATGTAGGCTATGTCTAAATCAGCCCAGGCTTTCAACAGGATGAAGGTTTCAAATACCAGCCTGGAGTATCTGTGAACACATGCCAGTCCCAGTGCAATTTTTTCTGGCTGCTTCCTGGATCCTCTCATGAATCATCCTACGGTGAGCATCCTGTTTGTGAAGCTGGCCAGTGATGACTTGGGAATTTAGAAGGGCTTCATTCTCAAGGATCTCTCTGGTGGGTTCCCTCAAGGGTTACCTAAATGACTCATAATTACCCAGCAAAGCAAGGTTTACAAAGCATTTTCCCATGAAATGATTCTGTGAGGTGGGCAATGCAAATATCACTATCATTTTAGGGATCAGAATGGATCAGACTCAGAGAGGCCCATGGCCAATATAGCCCTTACTATTACATCATGTTTAATATCCTTTATCCATATCTATTAATTCAATGCTGTCATTGCCTGGATGGTGACTCAAGGAGGGATGGGATGACCTCAGTGTTGTTACAATGATGTCAGTGCTAGAAAGTGTATTTATGGCCAGTTCTCCAAAATGGTAAAGACTACAAGGTCTATTTGCAGGTCAAATGAATTAAGGGGCTCTAGGGAATTGCATGAATTTACTGAAATTGCACATACATGGGTGTAAATCTTGGCTTTTCCTATTACTCTGGAGAATTAATTCAAAGTCTAGAAAGGAAAGTAAAAATGCCATGCAGGAGCCACATAGATTTTGGCCACCATTATTTCTGTATACACAAGTACACTTGAATACTATTAAAGGAATATGGTTATTCCCATTTAAAATATTTTTGGTTCTTTCATTTGTGCTAAAATGAAGAAGTTGCTATTTTCTTTTTTAACCAAGAGGAAAGTATTTCTGAACAAGGTCATGGAAATACATCCGGTAAGTTAGTGTTTTGTCATCTCTTTCCTGTTCCCTACTCACAAAAGGAGCAATACTATTAATGATTTAAAAAATAGCTACCATCTGGAGTGTCTCTGTATTCAATATCATTAATGGCTGCTAATTTATTTCTAAAGCAAAATCTCATGAATCTAGTATTTGCCTATTCCAAATAGGGCTTGAGTCAAGCAGCTGCTATTTTCCCTTCAACTGGATAACCTGGGAAAACAGTGGGAAAATCTAAACCTAGTTAATTGAAAGTCACTGTCTTTGTTTCCTTGCATCTGAAATATATGAAGCTTTATACTTTGTGGGTTGTTGTTTGTTTTTTTATTTTTTTATTTTTATTTTTTTTCAGGGGGAAGTGGGGTTGAATTGTCAGGTATTAGAGTGCTCCAGATGACAAAAGTTCATGGTCAATGAGAGCAATGAGAACTTAGTTCGGATGACTGCCTTGCTATATTGGCTGACTGCAATGTGATTTCAATTTAACATTTGAGAATACAGCCTTAAACAGATGCAACATTACATTTTGGGTGGTTTCAAATGAGTGGGTACCAATTAGACAATTATCCATATGTCAATCAAGATATAAATGCTCTGGCGGTCAATAAACAGGTAAATAAAATAGTAGACCTGACATATCGTGATTTTTCCAGGCCATAGACTTAATGGGAGCATTCTGTAATGTTCTTTGGGGAGACAGAGTCAGATGGGTAATGGGCCTTTTTCTTTTATGAATGCAAAATGCATTGCATGTGCTATTTGAAAGCCTAGGACAATGAGGCTCTCTCTTTTTTTTTTTCTTTAAGTTTTTCCAGATGGGAAAAGTATAGACACACATAAAGGTTAAATAAGTCAACCCAGATAACCCTCCCAGGAACTGACCTTCTCCCTCCATCATCCAAATTTCCTGATTCTGCTTTTAGTCTGTGCCCTAGCAAGCAAACTGTCCTGTCAGTCTGAAATGGAAATCAGGGCACGCCAAGCTCAAGGTCCTCGGAGCAACATCATCTACCTGGGTATTCATCATTTTCAGTGACTAGCCAGGCTGCTTGAAGCCAGCTTTTCATGTATACATTGCGAGCCGTGTGGGCGATTTCACCTTCCTGGAGAACAACAACCCCTTCATTTTCCTTTTTTCCTTTAATTTCATATTTTCATTCTAAACACTGTATTACCAGGGTGAGGTTTTTAATCTAACCAACAGATTAGAGAGGGCTACATTTCACGAAGGTTATAAATTCTCACTCTGTGAAATAAGTCACAAGGAAATGTGCCCATGGAGGTGAGGTTCCCAGTTGAGCCCCCTGGCAGGTTTGGAGGAGAGGGGATTCCCTTCTTTGCTTGAGCATTTTCTGTACATAGCAATGAGCTACCCAAAGAGGTCTAAGAGAGGATCCTTTCTCTTAAGGAGCTTAAGACTGAGTTGAGGGAATTAATTCTTCCTCACATCTATATTATTATATTATTGTTATTCCATCAAAGCACTTGATCATATTCCAAGAGCTTTATAAAGTCACTTCAATTTCCAGAGATACTCTTAGTTTCCTTATATTTGAAATATATAAAACTTTATAATGTGTGGGTTGTTTGTTTGTTTGTTTGTTTGTGGGGGGAAGTGAGGTTGAATTGTCAGGTATTAGAGTGCTCCAAATGACAAAAGTTCAATTTTTAGAATTGACTACAAGCAAATCTGTTACATTATACAACAACAGAATATAATGCCTACAGGCAACTAATTGGCATAGTAGTCATAGTTGGGTCTGCAGTCAGAAGGACCTGAGTTCAAAGCTGGTCTCAAACACAATTAGCTGTGTTACCCCGAGACTTAAGTCAGTTGACCTGACTCAGTTTCTTCAAAAGTAAAATAGAGATAATAATAGGACCTACTTCCTAGGGTAATTGTGAAGATTAAACGAGATATCTGCAAGATGTTTAGCACAATGCTTCACATATAATGTCTAGTATAAATGACTCAGGCAATTAATAAATGCTTATTCTTTTCATAAAGATATTTCATCTTAAATCGTTTCATTTACTCAAAGAGAATGTGTTAAGTATTTCCAGGCACTTTAGTAGGCATTGAGATACAAAGATAAAACAACTTCTTGCCCTCAAGGAGTTTATATTCTTTTGAAAATAAGAAAATAATATCTACATATCACCAAATGCAAAAAGATGTTCAAAATACATGCAAAAAGATAGGAAGTTAAGTAATGGCCCTAAGAACTCTGGGGATCATGAAAGGACTCGTGATGGGGAACAACAATTTCAGACTACAAATTACATTATAAAGCAGATGTCATTAAAACCATTCAGTGCCAGCGAGGAACAGACTAGGCAAGGGAGGATCAGAAATAATGGATTCATTAAACCTATGTTTGATGATTCAGAAAACATAAAATACCTAAGAAAGAAAGCTGAAAAAATTAGAGAGCAGTTCAACAGAAATCAGGTTAAGACCAACATCTTACATTATATTCTATAATAAATTCAAAATCATAATATTTTTGGTAAGTTAGCAAGTCATATGATTTTTGCAGCTATGGATAAGGGACGAATTCTTAATTAAGAAATAGGGCCAATTATAATAGACAAATTTTGATTACTTAAAGTTGAGAAACTTTTATAAAATAAAATGAGCACATCTAAGATAAGAAAGTAGTCAAGTATGTCTCAGAGTTGGTGTGCAAGATATACAGATAACTAACAGAAAGATATAAGACCAAAAGTTGTTCCCCAGTAGAGATGTAATCAAAGAACATGAACAAATAGTTCTCAAAAGAAAAATTAGAATCTATTAACAAGGATTTGAGAGAACGTTCCAAATCACTAATAGTAAGAATGATACAATCCAAATCAAAATAACCTTGAGATTTAATGTCTCCCCCCAACAAATGGGCAAAGATGACAAAAGACAGTAGTAGTCAATAGTAGGGGAGTGGGTTATGGGAAGAGAGGCCTACTAAAGCACTGTTGGTGGAGCTGTGAATTAGCACAACCATTTAGCAAAGCAATCTGGAATTACAGAAATAAAGCAGCTAAAATGGTCATACCCTGTAATCTGGAGATTCTTCCAACAGGCATATAGTCAAGTAAGTAAAAAAAGAAATGATTTCTATACATTGAAATAATTATAGCATTACTTTTTGTGCAAGAAACAAGTAGAAAAAACAGAGGTCTACTGAGTGGAAAATTGCTAAACAAATTGTGATCTATATGATACAAAAAGAAAACTGTGCTGTAAGAAACCACAAGCAAATGAATACAGAGAACACAGAAAACCATATGGTTTGATGTAAAGTAAAGCAAGAAGATCCAGGAAAAATAATATACACAATGACTACAACATGACAAATGGAAAGAGCAAACACAAAAACATATATAAGTTATATAAAGAACACATTTGACCCCAAAGAAGAAATATGGGAATATATTTTCCTTTTCTACCTTCTTTGAAAAAGTTGGATCCATGGGTATGGAACATTGAAAATAATGTCAGCTTTTTTTCAGGATGTTGATTGTTTTTAATTAAGAGAAAACAAATAAGTAATAAAAAAAAATTTTTTTTTTGTTATAAAGGGATGGATCCCAGAGGAAAACCTTAGGCGATTAAAAATATTTCAATAAAAATCTATTAAAATGAAGATCTCATATAGTAGGTGATATGAGAGCTGAGTTTTGAAGGACTTGGGGTGTTTTAGGAGTCAAGATGAGAAGGAAGTACATTCTAGGTCAAGTCTAGATAAGGTAAGGTAAGATTCTGATGAGCTTCAAAATGCCATCCAGAGCAGATTGTTTTGCAATTTAGAGGCAATGGGAACCACAATGGTTTCTCGAATAGTAGAGAAACATGGAATATCAATCTGGCAGCTGTGCCAATTTTACTTTCTCCTTTTGCTCAGTTTGTCAGACTCCTCTGCATACTATATTAGTCCAAAGTCTTTCACATACATTCATGTGCATGTACTCTATTTTTCTTTTCTTTCTTGATGAGATCCTCTTCCAACCATAGCTCTCTTCCCTTCTAAGTTCAATGAGAAGGAAAGATTTTAAAACTAGAAGACACACATTCACTGGTCTAGTTCTCTCATTTACAGATGAGGAAATGGAGGTCTAGGGAATTTAAGTCATTTTCCCAAGGGAATGCAGCTAATTAATGGGAAAATTAAATTAGAATCTTAGATTTTTCTGACTCCCATTTGCAAGCTCTTTCTAATACTCTAACCAGATAATTCATAATTATAATCACATTTTAATGAACGAGGTGGAATTGGTGTCCAGGTCCTCCAACTTTAGTTCTAGCATTCTTTCTTTTATTTTAATTTTTAACTTATGGATAGAATTTTCATAATAGCCCAAGAAAAAAGGCATTGTATACGAAACTGCTAATCTATTACACACAACTTGCTATTCCTTTCAAATATACAACAAAATTATCATATAACATTTTTTCTTCCCCACCCACCTACCTAGAGGTGGCTACAATGAGAGACAATTAGGGAAAGGTATACACACAAACATATGTTTATATATATATTTATAAAAATATAAAATTATTCTATAGATATTTCTATTTATTTAGCATTTCCTATAACTCTTTGGAACCCAGCTGGACTAAAAGCTGTAACTACCTGCCCCAGGAGATGCCGGCGGGAGTGGAGCGGCTTTGTTTTAATAAGGCATCTCTATAACAGCCCCTTCACTAACGTCCTGTCTGATCCTTCATCTTATTGCTGAGGTGAGCCTGGTTCTCTAAGATGACGTCAACGGGTGACAAACCTGGCTGTTCTAACAAGCCAGAAAGGCTTTGTAATGGCCGAGTGGCAAACTGATTGGGTGCTTGTCACTGGAGAAGGAGCCTTGATTAGTTCTGAAAGATTCAGCTGATTAGGCCACTGGGAGGTAAAATACTGTAAACCACTGCAGGGGTAGAAAGCAAGCCGGAGGATGCTTTCCCGGTGATGAAATCAGGCCGCCTGCAACCCCAGTTGTGTGTTATAGCGACAGTGCCTCTGGTACTGGTAGGTATCGATCATGGTGCTTCATTCTCTGGCCCATGCAATGTCTCACATATAGGGTCCTCTAGGGAAAAACTGTCTCTGTGGGGGAACTAGACCATTCAGATAACAGATAATAAGAACACTGGATAACAAAAATGAAATTGTGTTTAGAGACTAATATCCTATTATCCTGGGCTATACATATTTAATTTCTTTGATCTTTTTTCCTAAATCAATTCTTCCAGGCTCTTAATTTCATCAATAGTTTTTCTGATATTGAGTTTTAAATGCCATTCTCATTTCTAGGTAAAAAAGCAATCTTCTCCCTCTGATGGGATTCAGCTTTACTTAAAGCAGGGGAACAAAAGGCAGTGACAGTTTCAAGAATTTCAATTTCTGCCATCGGGGCCTCATCATAGGTCCCTCAAAAATTCACCTTGTGTCTTGTTTGATGGGCTGTTATGTGCTGTAAGCTAAACCCCTCTAGAAGGGGCAGTCTGTATCAGAAATTGAAGGGAACATTTTAAAACATCCCCAATCATTTATCAAGCCCTTACTGATATTAAAGCTAAAAGGGGTGGGTGGTTTTGACCTTAATAAAACTTGTTCATTTAAAAGTAAAATTACATAAAAGTGTCATTAAAGAGAGAGAAAATACAGATATTGGAGAGAGGAAGGAGAAAGGAGGGAGGAAAGAGAAAGGAGAAAGAGAAACAGAGAAAGATGGGGGGGGAGAGAAGGAGGAAGGGAGAAAAAAGAGAGCACATCAGCTTTGGGGCTGTGAGCTGCCCATCCACATGTGCGCCTCACATGGAGGCTCTTCAAATGTCACTTTATATTTGTATTCTTTCTTGACTGATGACGTGAATATCTGTGGATAATGAGCCCTAAGTTTGTGGGGAGGGGAATGTTCTGCAATAAATTTTCCCACTTTGCTTTGAGCTAATTGTATTCTCTGGATCACTAATAAAGGGGAATCCATCAGTGGAGACTTAAGAACGGAAGATGTCCTGGGTGGTTGGCCGGGGCGTCCCCCTGCAAGTTGGGAGGTACTTTGGACCTATTTTCCTAATTTATTTCTAACTTAGAGAGAGAAGTACACTAGGAAGGGATTTGGGGATTCAATTAACTCCACTTTCTTTACAACTGTAATTTATGATTTTTAATCAGTGAACCATCAGACACTTGATTAATTGAATGACAGAGAAACAAACTCACACACAGAGAGATAGGTAAAGAGAGAGACAGAGAAAGACAGAGAGACAGAGAGAGAGATTTAAAAACAATCAACAGAGGGACATTTCTGGCTACAATAAAGCCATCAAGATTATTCCTATTCTAAAGAGAGGCACATGATTGCTGAAATTAAGAGATCTCAACTGGGTGACCCTTGATATAATGACACTCCCATGGGAGACATTAGTGCCAAGCCTAGCAAGGTCAAAGAGAGAAGCAGGACTGAAGGGAAGAGCGAGGAGCCCCGAGGCACTGTCTGCTTGCCAGAGGAGTCAGAGCTGAAGGTCCCAGTGGTGTGGTCAGACTGATGTTTCCATCAAGTCAAGCTGTGTCACTCCTCAGCTCAAGTACCTCTAGTAGCTCCTTTGTGCCTGCAGCCTATAAAATACATTCTTCTGTCTCTCCTTGAAAATCTGGCTCCAGACTACTTTTCTAGGCTTTACTGCACATTCAGCAATATGAGCATGCTGGTTCTACCCCTCCTTACAAGGTATTCTATTTCCTATCACTATGCCTTTCATTAGTAGAAAGCGCTCTCTTTCCTTTAGAATCCTATCTTCCTTTTTTCTGTTTCTCTCTCTCTCTCTCTCTCTCTCTCTCTCTCTCTCTCTCTCTCTCTCTCTCTCTCTCTCTTTCTCTCTCTCTCTCTCTCTCTTCTTCTCTCTTCTTTCTCTCCCTTCTTCACTCCCTCCCTCCCTTTCTCTCTTTTCTTCCTCTCTCTCTCTCTCTCTTTTCTTCCTCACTTTCTCTCTCTCTCTTTTCTTCCTCACTTTCTCTCTCTCTCTTTTCTTCCTCACTTTCTCTCTCTCTCTTTTCTTCCTCACTTTCTCGCTCTCTCTTTTCTTCCTCACTTTCTCGCTCTCTCTTTTCTTCCTCACTTTCTCTCTCTCTCTCTTTTCTTCCTCACTTTCACTCTCACTCTCACTCTCTCTCTCTCTCTCTCTCTCTCTCTCTCTCTCTCTCTCTCTCTCTCTCTCTCTCTCTCTCTCTCTCACTGTCTGTTTCTCTCTGTCTCACACAGGGCCCAGCTCAAGTTCATATTTGGCCTCTGACACTTACCAAGTGTGTGACTCTGAGCAAGTCACTTTACCTCTTGCCTCATTTTCCTCATCTGTAAAATGAGAAGGAAATGGCAAAACCACTTCAGGATCTTTACCAAGAAAACCCCAAATAGACTCATGAAGAGTCGAAGATGACTGAAAATGACTGAATAACCACACACACACACACACACACACACACACACACACACACACACACACACACACACAACAAAAAAAAAAAAAACAAAACAAAAAAACTGAACCAGTGACTCCAAATGCAGTAATCTTTACTCATCTGTGTAGCACGCTGTTTTCTCCAAAGAGAATGTAAATTTCTTGAGAAAACGGACTGTTTTGTTTCTGATTTTTATATCCATAGTGTCTAGTAAAGCTCTGGCACATGCTTAAAAATCAATTGAAGGATTGCAAAAGAAAGGAGTCAAAGGCCATCTGGAAGACCTGAGCCTCGTGGGACTGCTGGTCTACTTGGGCCAATACAATTATCTTCCTTCTGTCTAGCTGGATAACCTATTTGTCAGCACACCCTGAGATCTGGAGGCAATGCCATGCCTTCTATTGTCCAGGCTCTTCGCTCCAAAGGCCCTTGCCAATGCCAGTTGTTACAAAAAACCTTCTACAGTTTTGAATCAAGGAGGCCCAACTCTCCATCAGCAAGAGGAAACTTTCTCAATCTAATTCCCTGCAGCTCGCCTTCCAGATTTCTATTGTTCCAGATGGAGCTGAATGGAGAAGGGACGAGTTATTGTGTCTCTTTCTGTCCACCCCATTCCAAATAGCAGAGAAGTCACTTACTGTCACTTGATAATTAAGAAATTACTAATCCCCTAATAGTCACTTGCCTTTATGGGTGATCATTGTATTATTTGCTTCCCATGTAAACTTTCCTTTCCCTGGTACAACTGAGGACTGTAAAAGATTCTAATTAAAAGATTAGATTGATGTGCGTGCATAGATGACCACTTTTCCAACAAAAATTGTTGTGAGCACAATTTAACACTTTTTATTCATTAGTTTTTAGAGTCTTTCAGTATCTCAAGACCTTCATTATAGACATGAATTATAGAATCAGAGATGAGAACCATCCCCTTATTTGACAGATGAAGAAACTGAGGTCCAGAGAGTTTATACAAGCAACTTTTTTGAAGGTCACATGAATAGAAAATTATAGGGCTGAGGCTGAAATACAGGTAATCTGACCCTGAATCCATTGATTTTTGATTATATGATGCTACCTTATCTTTCTCCTGGAAAGTATGGTAGAGTTAGGTGACAAAAGGACAGAAGACCTTTTACTGACCCTCTCCATTCTCCCCATTTTCCATTTCAATGGATGTGTTGTTAATAGACCACTTTTTATTTAAAAATTCTTCAGTATTAATAATTTTGTGCATCTACATACTATTTATAGTTGTCAGTTACTCAACTAACAACTATTACAGCATTATCATAAGGAGAAAATGCAAGTGAAAAGTTGTATGGATCAAAGAAACCCAACTACATGTGGAGTTCAAAGATTCAGAGAAGATAGATGCGTACCACCATGCCATGTGAGCTTCAGTTTTTCTATTATTTTCTATTTATGTGACCTTCAAAAATGTTGCACATATAAACTCTCTGGACCTCAGTTGAGAGAGAGAGAGAGCGCATGTCAGTGTGTTAGTCAGATGATTATGTACTGTGTTAATTGCATTCCCTCCATGATCTAACTGGCAATTCCATCAAAAATTGTAATCTAATTTGTCTGGAATAATGTATCTTTTTTTTTTCCTTAAAAAAATTTTTTTTTTAATGCAACATGCTCACTAGCCCAGTCTCTTGGCACATATACTTCTGCTAATATAGAAACATAGAATATTAACATGAGAGTAGATTCCCCAGCCAGGTCAACCCATTTACTTCAATCAAGCAATAAACTGATTGAACAGATGTGACTTGTATTGTACCCTGAAGGCCAACAGATATTGTTCTCTCTTCTCAATGGTTATGACTCAGTTATCATGGAACATTTGTAGTTAGCAAGCTTTTCGTCACTGACTGACTGACTAATCCTGGCTAGTAAGGATGTAGAGCCATCCTTGGTCATTTGTGGAAAATAAATTTGGCTCAGTATATCCACACCACAAAACCACTGAATCTGGCCTCCTCAACACTAAGCTTTTAAGAAACAAGGGCTGTCTTGATTATAATTTCAAGAAAGCAGCTAAGGACATAGGAAATGCTATTTTTTGGATTACAATAATGGAGAAGAAGAAATGGTCACAACCAATTTTGCAGGAGAAAAATATCAAGTGAAATAAAAATTCTGAGTAATGTCAAGATTATCTAGTTAATCTCAGTATTAGATGTCTGACTGATGGTTAATTTTGTGAAAATAAACAGAAAAAGGTTACGATTTGTTGAGTTTAGGAGTGTGTTATCATATATACTCTTTTGGATTAATATTTCCCAATTACATGTAGAAGAAAATTTTGACATAACATACACACTATTAAAGCCTGATTAAAAGTGAATTTTTATCAGATTATTAAATGCTGATAAGTTCCTAAATTTCTAATTTCTAAATTGACCTATGAATGACTCTAAATCCTAGCATGCCCTTAGAGTTCCTGGATGGATAACAAACCACAGAAACTTTTTTTCCACATTCAAGAAGTAATAGTCCTTATAGGGTTTGAGCCATAGTTGGCAACTTCTAAAACATGCTAATCAGTTTGAAGTAAATCTATTAATTAACATGTCAATAAGCGCTTATTAAGTACCTAGTATTTATCAGGTCCTGTGAAAGAAAGGTACTATGAATGCAAAGGCTGTAATGAAAGGCTTTCTGCCCTCCAAGCAAAGAACCTAATAACCTTGCTGAGGAACCCTTCTCCAAAGGATTGTTCTTTACAGCCTAAAACACTCTGAATGTTATATGCTATCCTTAGATTCTTCTAAACATTCAAGGACACACTGGTTTTCTAATCTATAATAGATGGCCAAAGGCCACTACTGGAAAGAACAGATTCTCTAAGGAGCCTGCCTATGGTTAGATGCAAGTGAATCTGTCACAGTCTCAAGCAGGAAGCTTTCTTATAATTGACTAAAACTATTTTAGGAAGAAAGAAAAATAAACTTGATCAATTGTATTGAAAAGGGAGTTACAAGAGCTTACACATTCCAATCTCTGGAGCTGAAACATATTTAATAAAAAAATAGATTATTTATATATATATATATATATATATATATATATATATATATATATATATATATATATATATATATATATATATATATAGACAGCAACACCCATTTTGTACAGATCCAGAAAGTGCAGAAAGAAAATTATTATTTTAAACCAATCTTTTCTGCCTCTGGAACATTAAATATAGAAAACATTATTGAAAGGAGCTGAATTACTCAAACCCAGGGCAAAGAATAGTGTCAGCATTACCAAAAATGCTCACAAGTTTATTACAAAAAATGAGCAAACAAGAAATCCAACCCCCCCAAAGCAAACAAATAAACAAAAAATTCTAAACTCCTGGAACTCTCAAGATATTAAAATGAAGATAAATCAGAGCTATCTCTCTATACTTGATACCAATACATCGTGTGAGGGAATGTACCCCAAATTCTTAGTAATTTTTCTCATGAGTGGTAAGTGAAGGCATTTTAACATTATATGAGAGACATATTTTTAATGAAAATTTCTTCCAAAGAATTGCTGAAATCAGCTTAAAAGTCCAGTTTTTAAACATCAGCATCTTGAAAAAAAAAAGCCACATATGATATTTGGTTTCCCAAGCTCACATTCTAGGGACAAAATGAAATGCCAGAATCTATATTCATGAGTGAATTCTTTAAAAGAAAAAGAATAATGAAAATATTTTTATGCCTCTCCCTCACTTTTCTGGGGAGGGAGGTTTATAATCTGCTTTTTATTTTTTATGGAGGGAACATTCTTAGAAGACACAAAGCTGTATTCTGTTCCTCTGGGACCAATAGGAATACCATCACAATATCACAATACAAAATACTATAAAAAGAATCTTTTAGAGAATGGAGAGTCAAGATCTTTATTTTTGGGGGAAACCCAACCTAGATATGGATATGACATCCTAAAGGATGAAGAAGTGATTTACAAAAAACACATATGTATGCATACACATGTGTATTTGTACGAGCATATACATATATTTCATAATATTATATGCAATGTATATGAAATATGATATAATTATAATATAGGCAACGTAATATATACATATAGATCTGTATATATACACATGTACATATTTTATTTCTAATATATGTATGTATATACACACACAGAGATGAAAGAGAGATGGGGGAGAGGGGTTTGGTGGTGTGATGGAAAGAATTGGGAACCACAGGCTCAAACTCTAGCTCCCAGACCTGCTAAATGCATGAAACGAAATAATTTATTTGCTTTTAACCTCAGTTTCTTTATATGTAAAATGCAGATTATAATACTACTTCTTACTTCACATAATTGAAGTAAAGGTGTTTTGCAAAGGTATACATACACACATACTTACATATATATATACATATACACATAGGTGCGAGCATCATGAAAACTGTGCCATCTGCTTGACGACCAAGATCTCTGTGCTCCCCGTTTGCATCTGGCACGGGCAACAGCAGAAGTCCCCATGTGGGCAATGGCTGAGCGAGACACCACGCTGGCACTGCTGGCTTGTTCTCTGATGCCCACTAGAATTTCATTTCGTTTCCTCATTTCCCCAAAATAATCCATAGGGATGAAAATTGGGTCCTGGTTCTTTGAGTTCTATACTAGTCACCTTAATTGAAGAGGGCTTCCAGATCGACCTCTGAACCTTTCCCCAAGATTAGCTAAAGCTTCTGAAGTGCTCAGAGGGAGGAAAAGTGGTATTGAATGAATTATAAAAACTTCTGACGCTGTTCAAAGTGAGATCCCAGGGAAGGCTGTGGGCCCCCATGTTCCTCAGATTTCCTACACGACCTTGAAAACAAAATGCTACAGTAGACTTGCCTGGGAGGCGAACAGACCTGCTCCTTTTTAGAGGCTGATTACCTCATTTTACCTCTTACCAGGACAGTACCGCATTCCTGTTACACTGAAGGTCATTACTGTCATATTAAATAAAACAGATTTTTTTTTCTTTCTTTATTTTTTTTTAAAGAGTTCTCTGTAAACCTAAAAGCTAGTTTTCTTATCAGAATTAACAGCATGGTGTGGAATTAATGACCGTAATGCTATCATTTACATATCACTTGAAAGTTCAGAAAGCACTCGTTTGACAGTTATGTCATTTTATCCTCACAACCCCTGGGAGGTAAGTTCTAACCTTCATTTTCCTGATGCAGAAACTGAGGGAGACAGAGGTTAAGGGGGCTATTCAGTGTCAAACAGCCAGTAAGTGTCCGAGACCAGAGAGGAAGTCGGCCCCTGGTCTGTTCATCGCATCACTTAGCTGCTTATAAAGAATGATCCTACGCAAATGTAGGCTGTTTTGAGGTAGAATGTAGTGGACACTTAGGTGGTACTGCAGTGCTGGGCCAAGAGTCAGGAAGATTCGTGGTCAGATCTGGCCTCAGACGCTTGCTAGCTGAGCGATCCTGGGTAAGTCACTCTATTTGCTCAATTTCCTCGACTGTAAATCGGCTGAAAAGAGCATGGCGAGCCGGTCTGGGATCTCAGGCAAGAAAACTCCAACTGGGGTCACAAAAAGTTGGGTCAGCTTTGAGCCTTCCATTCTCATCTTTCCTTGGGGGCTCTCCAAGCCTCAAGGTAACTGTATGGAATGGCCTTACTGGTAGTGTCAGATGGGGAAGGATGAAGGGAATTAGAAAGAGGAAATATATGCACACATTTGTTTTATGTTCCATGTCTCGTTAGACTGATGCTTGCAAAGCAACTAAGCACACTTAGATGAAAACTAAAAATCAACCAAATGCAGAGGTTCTCACGAGGTGGGGATACAACCGAAAGAAATCATTGAAAAAACCTTCCAAAGTGAATTCAGATTTGCTGAGTCCAGACATTCAGTAATGAGCCATGGCTGAGAATCCATATAAAAAATGTCTGCCCACTATCTATGGGGAAAGTCGACAATTCCTCTACTGGCTTGGAAAATAACTTTTTTTTGAAAGTTATTTGAAATAATGGAAATACAAAAAGGATTCCAGAATGAAAAATAATTTGAGGAGGCAGTTTCATGTGGTAGAAAAGAGATGCTGGATTTAGGAGTCGGGAGACCTCTGCTTATTCCTATCTCTGCTACGAACTAGATGCAGACTTGTAGAACTTAACTACCCTAGGCTCAGTTTCCACATTTACATGTGAGAGAGGGTTAGACTAGAATATTCCTATTATGCTTTCCAGCTCTAATATTTTATGATGCTAAATCCCTGCTTAACAAAAGAAAATGAATGTTAGTCTAGGGGGAAAATCAATAAAGAAAAATCGCAGGCATCCTCACATTAGGCATTTCTCATGTAGAATGCACAGCTGATCAGCCATGCTCATTGCTATGAGAGGTCTGGATGTAGTATCAGAAATGGTCAGAACACTGCCAATCTGAAAGAAGGAAGCGCGATCCTCGGCCGGGCAAATGGCCTGATGAGACCACACTAATCAACAAGGAATCAGAGGACTATGAAAGACAAACCTTGGGAGATCTTGAATACTCTGGAAATCCTTTGAAATGAAACTGAGCTTACACTAACAGATGTCTAGTCCCTAAATAACTCTGCACCCCCCTCCCAATGACTTGGAGTGATAAATGGGAGGATTACTGGGGGAAAAAAATTATATAGTAAAAAGAAACTCAGCACGCCAGCATTTTTATGGACTTTGCGGTTAGGTTATTACCCAAACCTTTCTGAAATAAATTGTGAGTAGCACTGAAGATAAGAATTACAAACCTCTAGGGAAGAAATATAAACCTGGAGGAAAGAAGACAAGATGTGGAGCACTAGTGAAGGACAAAATTGTGGAGTAGCTCTCTGTGTTTAAATGATTGAAAAATGTTTAATGCACTGTTTCGATGAATGACTTACTCCCGATGACAATGTAAATCTTGGGTGAAAATATACATCCCTGAAACCTGCTGATGAAACTTTCTGTGCTGGCCAATGAAGCAACTGTGACTGAGTGTTACTTGGCTTAAAACTAAAATGTATCGGGTAGGAAATAAATTAACTGAATTATGTGGGGGAGTGAGATGTAAGAGAGAGACCAAATGAGTCCAGTAGTGCCTTTGATTGGACCCCCTAGTCTAAAAAGTTAAGTGATTAGGAGACTGGAAGAGATTTAATTTATATTTGTTCAGAAGTATTGTATGTAAATCTCTTTGGTGAAAGGAGCATATAATAAAATTCCTTTAATATCACCACCTCCATTATGTATAATCTTCTTTCTCTTTCATTGAACTTTCATAAAATTAGACTTTAGTTTTGATGAGTTAGGAAAAAAAATTTCACATTCTTTTCTCTCTCTGTCCCTTCCTCCTCGAAGAAGCCAAGAAAGCACAAAAAAACCTAAAAACTTACAAAAAAAAAAAAAACAAACCCAAAAAAACCTTTCAAACTAAAGACACAATCCAAAGAGTGCGTCTTAACAAAGCAAGTTAAGCCCCGACCAATGAAGCTGTCCTTGATGACTATTTGCTCAAAAAAGAAAGTCTAGTGCTTAAGTAAATATATATTTGGAGGCTCGATTTTCAATTCCAAATGTTCAATTTTAACTTTAACTCTCCAAAGTTAGTTAATGTGTCAGTCAACATTTCAAAATTATATATAGATGGCCTCAGCAAACTTATCAGGATTCTGGCTCCTGTCTTATCTCGATTGCTTCTGATCCTCTCTGCTGCTTCTCCTGGTTAGATATGATATTAGTACCTAAGAAAATACTATCCTTATCTCCCCACTTTTCTCATTATTTTACCTCTCACCTCTTGTATGCCTCCTAACTCATTTTCCCTACCAAGATGATTATAACCACAGTTTTTGCTGACACAGAAAACTGGCTAGTCCTTCATGATACTCATGTTTCCCCTTTCCCACCAGCTGTGTATAGAAAGCCTTGGACCACTCCCAACTACAGCCCAGTGGAGGGACGGGCAATTATGCAGTCTGGCTGGGAGTCTTGACACCTGTTATATACATAGAGAAATGCCTTCTGCAGGAAGTCAGGGGTTAGGATTGAACTGGGGGATAGCACCGAGCGGCCAAACCACATGCTGTGGACTCCAGGCCAGAGCACATGGATTCATTAAGGTCGTCCCCAAAACGAATTAATCATCTTCCCTGGAAAAAATGTTCCCCGGTCTAACTTCCCAACTCCTGCTGATGACACCATTTTACCATACAAGTTACTTAGACTTAAATTCTGGAGTCATCATAGACATTCATTCTCTCTTTGTGTGTGTGTGTGTGTGTCTCTCTCTATGCCTCTTTCTCACTCTCTGTATCTCTCTGTCTCTCTCTCTGTACCTGTCTCTGTTTTTCTTTCTCTGTATCTGTTTCTCTCTCTCTCTCTCTCTTTCTCTCTCTTTCTCTCTCTCTCTCTCTCTCTCTCTCTCTCTCTCTCTCTCTCTCTCTCTCTCTCTCTCTCTGTCTCTCTCTTTCTCTCTCTCTCTCTCTCT